>NW_007223631.1:198809-214787 GCF_000164805.1 Carlito syrichta | reverse complement strand
CCACCCCCACCCCTGCCCCCGGGTTCCCGTCGCGGCTGAGGTCACAGGCGGCGCGACTACGTTTATCGTCAACAATTGTTTGCTAGTTGGCGGTGGAGTCCGGGGATGACTCAGACTTTTGACCCGATGCTTGTTCTGGGGGACAGGCTTCACATTTCTAATAAAGTGTGGTTCCGCAGGGGAGGGGAGAATGGGAGGTAGGGGGGTGGGGGAGTCCTGACTGTCCCTGATGGAGCTTAGTAGGGTCCGGGCCCAGGAAAGAATGCTCGGCAGCGAAGGTCAAGTTCAGTGCACGTGCTTAGGACGCACTCCTTCCTGCTACAACTCTTAATAGTGGGAACTGTTTTGTGTCCAGGGCTAAACTGTATTTAATAAGGGGCCAGGACTAGGTGGTCGTGCAACATTTTGTTCTAGAGAAAGTGAGAGCATCTGCAGAGTCACAACCTGTTCCGTAGGTATTCCCATTCTTGTACATGGCTGGGAAGAGGCAATAAACCTAGGGTGGTTTGGGGACTGGTCGGAAAGGTAGGTATGGGTATATTTCTTCAATTACCATTTTCCTGGTTTTCCAATTGTGTGCATACAAATTATTAAAGTTTTCTTCCCCAATATTGACAACATATAAGGAAAGTAAATAAAAGTACTATCCTCCTGGAGACAATTACTTGGGGAACATTAAACAAATATTGAAAATAGATATAGAATATAAAAAGCACTTAAGGGGGTGTTTTTTTGTAATTTATCATACATCTGCTTGGTCACATTAACAGAAATAGCTCCTTGCCCTTCTAAATGTTGTGTATCTTACTCTAGTGATGCTGCTGTGTTCACACTAGTATAATTCACTTGAGTTCATTTTAAAACACCAAACTAAGTTCTTACCATACTTCTCTATTTGTTTATATTCTTATCAAATGAAAAATCTAGTTATCCTTAAAAGTGCATTAATTGAAAAGTGAAAACAAAATGTACTTAAGAAAAATATGGCAGCACAGTGCTTAAATATCCCTAAATTCTTGAATTAAGCAGTTTTAGAATACTGTCTCCTTAAAAGTTTTCATGTTGGCAACAGAATATTTTAATCACAAACTTTAATTTCAGTCTACTTAATTCTTGCAGTGCACATTCATCAATAATGATAACAATCCCAATCCATGGGATTTTAAAGTTACAGTCAATTGCTAGGAGACATAAAAATAACATCACTAAAAACAGAGTATGAAAATTCAGGTTTTATGGATTACTATTCTCTAGAAAATATTTCAAATATATAATCATCTTCAAGCTAGCTACCAAATTTTGTATACTTAAGATGTGGGAGGTTGTAATTAATTTTATCCTTTTAGGTAACAGGTATATTTATCAAGCTCTCAATCGTCTAAGGATCTAAAAGGCTTGAAATGTACCAAATTTAATGTCATTTTTTTTTTTCTCTGAGTGGGAGTTTCACTCTGTTGCCCAGGTTGGAGTGCAGTGGCACCATCATGGCTCACTACAGCCTTGACCTCCTGGGCTCAGGCAATCCTTCTGCCTCAGCCTCCCTAGTAGCTGGGACTACAGGTGTGGACCACTATGCCCAGCTGATTTTTTTATTTTGTTGTGGACATGAGGTCTCACTGTGTTGCCTAGGCTGATCTCGAACTCCTGGGCTCAAGCAATCCTCCCACCTTAGCCTCCCTAAGTGTTGAGATTATGGAGTAAGCCCCTGCACCTGGCTAAATCTTACCTTTAAATTATAGAAAACATAGATAATTAAATTCAGTTACATCTAAAAGAAATAACTTGAGGTGTGTAATTCAACTAGAAAGTACCAATCTGATTTTCCAGTTTGCATTTTTAATGTAAATCCTGAGTACAATTCTATTCACAATTTCTTCTTTTTCATTTTATATAGATGTTGGCATTTGTTCTACCACTTCTCTGCACCTACATACTTCTTAACTTATAGATACTAAATGAGTCATACTTTCTTAGTATTAAAATAAACTTTATTTTAAAATGTTAAAAACATGATCTCCTTTAGGAAAAAAAATCCCTGTCCCCAATCTATATAAAAAGATTCAGAGTCTTCTTTAAAATTGTACATTTCTGGTTCACCTCAGATCTACTAAACCAGAATTTCTAAGGGTGGAGCCTAGGCCTGATTTTTAACCATGCTCCCAGGAACTGTTTTTATACTAATATTTGACAGCCATTGATTTAAAGTAAAAACCAAAACATGACCTTCTGTGGTTTCATTATAGGTATACAATAAAGTATATATTAAAATAATTTGAGAAGTTCTGTCAAATGCCATAATGATCTGTAAGGTAATCTAGAACTGCTGATGTGCTTGACAGAGCATTAAATATTTTTTTTTCCTGCCTTGAAGTTATCTTTTCCATCATGTACATTAAATGTTGATGGAAACATATGTAAGGAGTTCCAAGTTCAAGAGCAATGTCAATCCAGTCCCAGACGCATTTCAGAGGGGTTTCCTCATAGCCAGCAAACATAGCCGGGTTTGCTAGGAGTCCTCTTGCAGCCATCACACCTAAAAATTAAAGCACACCACATCTGTCTATACATTAAGAATCCATAGTTATTAGTTCAAACTCAATGAAACAAATTGAGAATATTTAAAAAATAAAGTTTTATTACAAGGTTTCACAGTTCCCTTAATACATTAGACTGTTTAATTCAATTACAATTTATTTTGGTACCTTTTGTAAACCAAGAGAGTTTAAATGTGCTTACAGAATTCTTTATTTTTCTTAATATTTCTACATTAAACAGTTAGTCTTTAGTTTTTCTTTAGGGGAAATCCAGACTATCATACACTGGGTTGCTTAAAGTTTATCTGAATTCTCCCATCTAGCAGTCACTATCATAGTGTTTAGCATGCCATTAATTTAAGGGGATAATTAAATTATATAGCAGTTCCAGGGTTCCTATGGCTCCTAAGATCACTCTTGACTAACTCGCATTTCTATTCTAGGTGCTTTATTTTTCTAATGGGCTATCTTCAAGATTCTTAACTGGTCACTAGATATGAGGGGAATCAGAAAAGTAACTGAATTAATTTAAAATAACTTAGTATTTCTAAGTAGAAAGGTTAACATCATTTACATAAATTGCTTGACTTACATCAGTACAATGGAAAAATATGGCTCAGTGTTAATGTGAAAACTAATAAAAATCAAAATGACATTATTTCCCCACTCTCACTTGATTTTTCTTAGTTAAAAGTTAAAAAAATCCAAGTACTTATTTCTTACCATCTGTCCCAGTAATCTGCCACACATTTTCTGCTTCTTTTAAGTTTCTGATGTCTCCATTAGCAATTACAGGTATAGACATATTTTCCTTGATTATTTTAATGGCGTCGTAGTGTACTGGCTGATGTCTTTCTTCAACAGTTCTTCCATGGACTGTAATCCAGGAAACTCCTGTAGCTTCAGCCTTTCGACAAAGATCTACAGTTCTTGTAAGGTCATCATGGATCCTACAATTTCAAAATTATATCTATTTGTTCACAGCACACAAACTGTAATGCTAAAATTAATGAACTAAAATGATATTTCATCTACTAAATTATTTTGTTAGCTTTGCTATCTTTTATACTAATTTATATATTTTCATATTATAATATGAACATATTTATATATTTCCTATATTTTATACTTATTTATATATTTTCATATTATCACTTCTTACCACTATCAGTAAGGTTTTCTTCAGGGATCAGTTCCTACCCAATAACTCAAATTTAGCTATTTCACTTATGTAACAATAGGATGGCAAATACTTTTTATCTTGCCTAGTGCTCCTACCTTTTGGCTTTGATAAATAAAAGAGCAATCAAAGTAGCATCACAGAGGAATTGAAAGATGCTAATTTATAATATTTGATATGAATGCCCCAAGCCCCAAGTGGGAGAACATAAAAGCTGATTTCTGGTTTTTTCTTTTCATTGTCAAGTTTTAGTGCAAATATTTTTCCTATTTTCTACTCAATACCAGGAATGTTTCTTAGCATTAATTAAATAGTACATGGAAGAAGTTGAGGGTTTAGCAAAACTTTTAAATAAAGGAATGTTTTAATTTTTTTTAAAAATACAAAAAGGAAGCTATTCAGGATAATACATTAAAAATTATGGTATATACTCATTTACTCAATGTCTTGTTTCAACATTTCCATTTACCAGCTACCAATTTACTTAGGGTAGACACTCCCACATCACCAGACAAAAGGAATATTCTTTTATTTCCTAAGTACTGGGCTATTCTTGTTAATAGGTTGAAATATTGTTTTTACCTTATTTTAATAGAAACCGAAAACCCAGGGTTATCCACTTGATTTCTTACTTGTTTCACCATATCTTGAACAAGCTCTGGCTTGTTTATTAAGCAAGCCCCATAGCTTTCTGCCATTGCCCACCTTTATGAACAAAACATAAGAACAAATTAATTATAAATAGCTGAAAAAGAAGATAAAATCCTATAAGCAATGAAAAACAAGTGTATCTATTTCTCTAGTGATGTGGAATAGAAGCAGATTTTAAAATTCACAGATCCAACATTTCTAAGTAGATCAATATGAGATTAGGAAACCACGTTCCCAGATCAAAAAGTACTCAGAAGAAATGGTTTTTGTTGGCAAGTGAGAATATTAAATTAAAATTCATTGAACCAAAACAGATTTAAGTATCTGTAATTAATTGCAATTACTTAAGATTTTTTAAATTCCAAATTTGATGTTTATTGTGTATAACAAGAGGTTTTATGAGTCTCAATAGTAGAAAGATATTTTTGGCTTACAGCATTCCAACACCACTAAACAGCTTATTTAACTCTCCTAATGAGTATACAAATATGTCTAATCTGATTTGGATTATGCTGTACTTAAAACTTTGATTTTATTCATTGGACACATCTTGAATTATTGACAGATAACCAAGTACAGTGCCAATATAGTAGGAATATTACTGTCAAGTTAAATGTATCCTACCAACACCCAGTTACTTAAACCAGACCAAATAACTGTGGTATAGGAAATAAAAAAGTAATTATACTAAGGTATTTTTGTAAGGAAAATTAATTAGGAGAAAACGTGATGAACTTTCAAATCACTGAATCAGTTTACACAGCAAGTATATCTGACATGGTAGTAAAAAATAAATTTTAGGGATTGCTGTTAAACATTAGATTCTCATATAACTACTTATGGATGAAATTCAAGGTGGATCCACAAGAAAATTCTAGTGGTAAGGAAAGACAAAACACTTGTCTACACATCATTTCAGCCACCAGAAAAAGACCTTTGAAGTTACATTCCTAAGTTATATGTCTCTATAGTTTTTCCTTCCTTCTTGTTTTGAGTCCTGATGCTTTAACTCTATTTTCCTTATTTTTTAATTTCTGGAAAACTAGCAAGATATTTTACAATGTTCACACAGTCTTTCCCTAACCTTTTTGAAAATTCTTCCCACTTCTTTGAGCTTTACCTCTGAGGGCAACCACAGTTAATGTCTATTCCACTGGCATAAGGACAGACTATACGAGCAGCATCAGATAAAATTCTTGCATCATTAGCAGCAAACTGAACAACCAATGGGCAATCACCTGATAAAATGAATAGCTCAACATTAAAATTCACAGGAAAAAAAAAACCAACAACAACCATACCATACCCAATTCTAAAATTTGTACAGGATAAAATTACAGTAACTATTTTTAGCCTAAGAACCATCTGTTCAAATAATATAAATTACAACAATTTTTAAATTTTAAATTAAAAGCAATTTACAGTAGGGTTAAAATATTCAAACAGTACAAAATTTGATACAATGAGAAGTATTCTAACACCCTGACAAAGAGAACCCTTTCCCAAAGATGAGAGTAAGAATATTATATTCCAGTACAATTTTACGTATGTCTGTAAAATTTAAGCCAATGTGATTCTTCTATATACAGTGCCATGCTGACTACTCGTTTCTTTCCTGATGTATTTGGGAGATGTACTCAGACCTGTTTTTTTTCTTTTTAGTGGGATAGTCCACTGCATGAATAGACCATAGAGTGTACTTCTAGACTGTTTTATTTGTGACTCTTACAAGCAATACTGCAGTGAGAATACTCTTGCATACAAGCTTTTGTGAATATATTCACAGGATAAATTCTTGGGAGTAGAACTGTTGAATGGGCCTGCAATATGTAACATTGTGATAGATACTACAAAACTATCTACTAAGAGTTTACCAATATAGATAATACCAATATGGATGAAAGTTCTTGTTTCCTAACAACTTATTCTACAGTGTAGACTCAACATTTGTATATTTTTGTGAAGTCTCTTCATATTCTTTGCACATTTTTCTATATGCAATATTTCTCTCACTTATACTTGTTCCTTTTATTTGTAATTTTTAAAAATAAAACAAAGAAATTAGCTTGCTATCTATCATGTTATAAACATTTTTCCCAGTTTGTCTTTGAGTATGTGTGTTCTTACATATAAAAGTTTAAATTTTAATATAGCCAAATGTATTAGGGTTTTCCGAGGTTTTAATTAAAATATTTTTCTCATCTTTGGGTTAGTGTTATAAACTCTGGATAGACTTATTTTTAACATTTCAAAAGTCTTTTTGAGGACTATCTGAATGAAAATCACTAGGTCTTGATCAAAATACTGTTTTCAGGGAATTACCCTTTTGCATTTATTCAAGATTTCTATGGCAATCCACTGATTTACTGGATTAAAATGGTATAGGAGATTTTTTTTTCCTTATGGAGATGAAGGGTGCTTTCCCTTTTGTAATTCAAGAGAGTTACAGAATTTTAATTTGACAACCATTTCTGGTCTAAGATATTTTCAACACAGAGCTGGATGCTGAGGATACACATTAAACTATTTCTATAGCTCCAACTTTCAAGGGTCCAGGATCTAGTGGGAGAACTAAGCATATAAAGAGGAAATTATAATAAGGTAGGGTTAAGTGCAACATAAAAGCTTGTGCTTAAGAGAGAGGACATGAGTGGAAGATGACCAAAAAAGGTTCCTTGGCCACAAACTTTGAGAACTGGATTAAAAAGTATAAACTAGTTTGCCAGAAAGAGAGCAATCTCGGAGACAAGCATAACTGGGAATTCTAGGATATTCTAGGAAGGAAAGTGGGAACAGGGCATGTTCAGGGACTTAAAATAATTTAGTATTTTTGACTAATAAAGTCAGTGGGCTGTGGGGATAAACTGATGGAAGATAAGAAAATGTATTCAGAGGCTGGATCACAAAAGACTTTGTATATTATTCTCAGGTGCTGGAATTTAGTCTTTACGTCAGTGGTTTTCAACTTTTAACAAGCTCAGAATTACTTGGAGGGTTTTCAAAACACAGACTGCTGGATGACAACCCAGAGTTTCTGATTCAGTAGGTCCGGGATAGAGTCTGATGATTTCCCTTTCTATCAAGTGTCCAGATGACACTGATGCTGCTGGTCTGGGAATCACATTATGAGAACATTATTTTAGGAAATGAGAGGGCCAAGACGATTTCAAGCATGGAAGAGAAAAGATCAAATTTGCATTTTAGATAGATAACTTTGGGCTGTCTGGAGGATAGTTTGGAATGGGAAAAATTACCGGCAGTGAAACAGGAATGTACTCTAATAGCCTTGGTGAGAGGATGGAGCCTTAAAAAAGGCTGGCTTCACACTTTGTATATTAATGACAGTTTATAAGGCATTCAGTAATAACACGAAAAACATTAGAAACTAAACACTTTTAATATAAAAATCTCCAAATTGTGTTGTCTCTGATTAGACAAGATAGTTGAGTTCATAAAAAAATTTTAAAGAAGTTTTACAAAGTCAGCAAATTATGGGTTTCACATACCTTGGTTTGTCGTAAATTCACTGTCTCTGGCTTTTACAGATCTGACAAAATCAGCAGCAACTATCATTGGTGTATAACACAGATCACAACCATATTTTCTTACTAGAGTTCTAAAAGCCAACCTGTGAACACATAAAACCTTAACTATGCATTTAGAATATTTTACTTAATTGTTAAATATTTATTAGAAAAAGCTTTGCCTACGGGAAGATGGAGTAGATTTACTTTTCCCAATTCTTCCTGCTAAGTATAACTGAAAACTCTATATATCTATTACATATAAAACAAACATAAGAAAAATTTGAAAGGTAAAGAAGAGAGGGCAGATAGACTAATGACCTTGGGACCTGTGGAATGACAGGGTGGTGAGTTTCCTGGGTTTTCTTTTTGCCTCAAATATCCCAGACTTGGCGTTAAAGGCCACCTGGAAACAAACACCAGTGGTTACACACTAAAATAGACCCCACAAAAGTTCGTTCTAACCAAAGGACCAGGAAAAAGCCAGTCTAGAAAAACAGAAAACTTTTAGACCATAACGATTCTACTCCAGTTAAATACTACAGAAAAAGTTACAGCCTCATCTCCACTAGCAAAGGTCAAGTGGGAATCCTAGACTTCCTACCCTCCCAAGATTGTACCAGGTGTTCCATTGTTCTGCTGCGGTGGCATCTAAGATGGTCAGGTATGGATCAAACTTTCATCTCTGCTAGCCAGTGAGGGCCCCCTGCCTAGTGGTATCAGTGGAGGCCACATGGGGAGCCTGGACTTCCATGTCTACCCAGCTGAGGTGCCCTTCTCCCTCCCTGCTGTGTGTGTGATATTGGAGGAGGCCTAGTGGAGACCAGGACTTTCATTGTTGCCTAGCAGTTATGAGGAGACTCTCACCAAGGCGAGCTGGAACTCTCACCCTTCCCCAGTTCTAATGAGGAGCTTCCTGCCCCTCAGATATCAAAGAAGGAAAAGTGGAGAACCTGGACTTCTACTTTTACCCGACCCTAATGAGGTGGTACCACTCCCCTCCACGGCATCAGAAAAAAAGTTAAAACATAAGGGTCAATATTCAACATTAATCAATATAATCCACCATATTAACAGGCTAGAGAATGAAAAATCACATGATCATATAGATGCAGAAAAAGCTTTTGACAAAATATACTCATTCATAATAATAAAAAAAAACTCTCAGAAAAACAGGAATAGAGGGGAATCTTCCTCAACTTGATAAAGAACATCCACAAAAAATCCCACAGAACACTTTCACCCTAGAGAGGAACAGGGCAAGGATGTCTGCTGTCATCACTCTTATTCAGCACAGTGCAGGAACTTCTAGTCAGTGCAATAAAATCAAAAGGAAGAAAAAAACTGTCCTTTGCTAATGACATGGTTGTCTACAGAGAAAATCCCAAAGAATTTACAAAAAACTCCTAGAATCAATACATGACTTCACCAAGTTTACATGATTATAAGGTCAACATATAAAAATCAATTATATTTCTATATACTAGCAATGAACAACAGGACACTAAAATTTAAAAATACTATTTACAAATGCTCAAAAAAAATTGAGTGTCTTACAAAACATGTATAGAACTTGTATGCTGAAAACTACACAACACTGATGACAGAAATCAAAAAATATCCCTATCAGTGGAAAGACATACTGTGTTCATGAATTGGAAGATCCAACATAGTAAGAAAGCAAATTCTCCCTAGATTGATATACAAGTTTCAAACAATTCTTATGGAAACCCCAGCAAGACTTTTTGTAGACATAGACAATATTATTCTAAAATTTATTAGGAAAGCGACAGAACTAAAATAGCTGAAACAATTTTGAAAAACAAAAATAAGGTAGGAGGAATCAATCTACCTGACTTTAGCTACAGTATTCAAGACTGTATAGTATTGGTATAGGGAACGACATATAAATCATCAGAACAAAACAGAAAACCCTGATTTTTGACAAAGAATTCAATAGAGGAAAGATAGTCTTTTCATCAAATGGTGCTGCAGTAATTGCATATCCATATGGGGGAAAAAAAAGAAGAAACCTCAAGCTGGGTCTCACACTCATACAAAAATTATATTAAAATTAATCATAGAAAATATAAAACTGTAAAACCTTCAGAAAAAGAAACTTAGGAGAAAATCTTCAGGATCTGGAAATACACAAAAGATTTCTTACACTTGACACCAAAAGCATAATTTACAAAAGGAAAAATTGATAAATTGGACTTCGTCAAAATGAAACTTTTTGTTGTGCAAGAGATCCCATTAAGAGGATAAAAATGAAAGCTACATATTGGGAGAAAATATGAGCAAATTGCATATATGTGAAAAAAGTAGTATCTAGAAAATATAAATAACTCTCCATACCAATAGTAAACAAGAGAACAAACAACCTGATGCAAAAATGGACAAAATATTTGAATAAATATTTCTACAAAAATATACAAATGGCCAATAAGCATATGAAAAGATGCTCAGCACCGTTAATCGTTAAGGAAATGCAAATCAACACCACAATGAGATACTACTTCATTCCTATTAGGATGGATATAATAAAACTCCCAGAAAATAACAGAGAATCACCATACGATTCAGCAATTCTACTTCTGGGTATACAGCCAAAAATAAATGAAAGCAGGGTCTCAAAGAGATACCTGCCCACTCATGTTCATAACATTATTTATAATAGCCAAAAAGTAGAAGCAACTGAAGCAGTATATGCATAAAATGGAATATTATTCAGCCTCAAAAAGGACAATCTGACATGTTACGAAATGAATGAACCTTGAGGACATTATGCCATGTAAAATATTAATGAATTAAAGTTACTCTCAGACAACTATTATACAATACCACATACATGAGGTACTTAGAGTAGACAAATTCATAGAGAAAAGAGAATGATGGTTGCTAGGGGGACAGTGGAATGGGACACTACTGTTTAATGTGTGTAGAGTTTCAGTTTTCTAAGGTGAAAAGAGTTTTAGTGATTAGATGTACAACAATATGAATGTACCTAACGCTAATGAACTATACACTTAAAAATGACGGCTGGGCTCCGTGGCTCAGCCTGTAATCCCAGCACTTTGGGAGGCCGAGGTGAGTGGTTGCCTGAGTCCATGAGTTGGAGACCAGACCGGGCAACTTGGCGAGACCTCATCTCTACAACAAATAAAAAATTAGCTGGGCGTGGTAGCCAGCACTTGCAGTGCGTGCCTGTAGTTTCGGCTACTTGGAAGGCTGAAGCAGAAGGTTCGCTGGAACCCAGCAGGTTGACACTAGGGTGGTTGTGAGCATGCCACTGCATTCCAGCCTTGGCGACAGAGTGAGACTCTAACTCAAAAAAAAAAAAAGACTAAGGTAAATTTGATTTTATGTGTATTCTACAACAATTAAAAACTTTAAGAAATCCAATTCAATAGTATAAAAAAACCCAATCTAATTAGAACATGGGCAAAAGACATGAAGAAATGTTTCTTAAAAAATATACAGATAGTAAATAAGCACATAAAGAGATGTTCCATATCACTAGCCATAAAGAAAATGCAAGCCAGGCTAGGTGGCTCAGCCTGTAATCCCGCGCCTTTGGGAGGCTGAGGTGAGTGGATTGCCTGAGTTCGCGGATTCGAGACTGCCTGGGCAGGCGAGACCTCATCTCTACAATAAATAAAAAAAAAATTAGCTGGGCGTGGCAGCGCGCACCTGTAGTTCCAGCTACTTGGAAGGCTGAGGCAGAAGGATCGCCTGAACCCAACAGGTAGAGGCTGTGGTGGCTGGGAGCGGCCACTGCACTCCAGTCTGGGCAACAGAGTGAGACTCCAACTCAAAAAACAAACAATAACAAAAAAAGAAAATGCAAATTAAAACCACAATGAAGAATTACTTATATACTTATATACTTATCAGAACTTCTAGAATAAAAAACAGTAACATCATCAAATATTGGTGAGAATAAGGAGAAACAGGATTTTTCACATGCTGTTGGTATAAAAAGGTACTGCTATTCTGGAAAGTTTGGCAGTTTAAACATACAACTACTATAAGACCCAGCAATTGCATTTCTTTCTTTCTTTTTTTTTTTTTTGTTTGAGTTGGAGTCTCACTCTGTTGCCCAGGTTGGAGTGCAGTGGCATGCTCACGGCCACGCTGGCGATCCATTCACCTTAGCCTTTCAAGTAGACAGAACTACAGGTGTGTGCTACCATGCCTGGCTAATTTTTGATTTATTTTAGAGACGAGGTATCACCAAATTGCCTGGGCTGGTCTTGAACCTACGGGCTTAGGCAATTCACTTGCTTCGGCCTCCCAAAGTGCTGGGATTACGGGCTGAGCCACCGAGCACTGTCAGCAATTGCACTTCTAAGCATCTGTCCCAAGACTTATGTTCAAACAAAAACCTGTACATGAATGTGTCTATCTATTTAACATCCACTGTATCTATTTATCATCCACTGTGGGAGTTATACCACAATTTACAGATATAAATAGTGAAGCTTGGAGAGGTTGTTTACTTGGGGTCAAACATATATATCAGGCAAGTGGTAGCACCAGGACTCAATCCTAGATCATGATTCCAAAGCTGGCAGTTTAAAGATCTTATGTGGTGGGTGGTCTTATAGAACTTACAAAAATTCAGAGCACTAAAGAAAAATTTCATCTTAGTTCATTAACCATTTAACAATACTTACTTTGAATACCGAACCATTGGGGCACAGACTTTCACCAGCTGCCCAGAATGAAACATTTCTATCGGATCCTTTTTTCTTTCTTGGCATATTGTGGTTTGTATGCAATCACTCTTCATGAATACAGATTTGTTTCAAATCTAAAAAAGACAATCAGTTTGCATAGAGAAAATTTACTTTCACTAGATGAATTCCCATTACTCTAACAATTTTAATTGCCAACATCATATTTTTTATCAGGCTTGTGGGCTCAGAAGTATTTTTAGCTTCTTTTCACAGTATCAAACAGGATATTATAGAATTCTGCCTTTAAAAGTAAATGTGGAAAACTACATAAGATAGTTGTAGAAAAATAAGGTGTGGAAAACAACAAAGTTTTTTCCTAATATACCTTGTGAGAATTTTTCACATTATTGAAATATTTTTCTCATGTTACTTTGTTTGGGATTGATAAACCAAGAAACGTGATTTGAATTATTTCATAAATACTACTCCATATAACTAAAACTTTGAAATATCTTACTTTATTCAGGAAAGTTAAATAGCATTAATAGAACAACTCCAAGTAGTCAGCATTTCAAAAGACATCCTGGTATTTTTATTCTAATTTTCAAATCCTACTCTTTGTATCCGTGAATCAAATCATCATTATTTTATAAAGTTTAAATGTGGTATTACCCTATGAAAATTTCCATTATAATCACACAATTGCATAGTAGATCACTTTTATATCCTAAGAGGTACAAGTGATGAAATTATGTAGCTCAGAAATGTTTTATATTTGTTATACTTAAAATTTCATACCATTTCATAGTGTTGGCTACTTTTCATATTCCAGTTTTTGGCCTTAGTAACTCAGAAACAGATATGGGTCAATTTTAGAAAAGTCTAACTGTTCAACATTGAGAGTCTCTAACCTTCAGGCAATAGATTGAAGATAAACACATGACCAAGGTTCTTTTTTTTTGAGTTGGAGTCTCACTCTGTTGCCCAGACTGGAGTGCAGTGGCCACTCCTAGCCACTGCAGCCTCGACCTGCTGGGCTCCGGTGATCCTTCCACCTCAGCCTTCCGAGTAGCTGGAATTACAGGCGCGCACTACCACACTCAGCTGATTTTTTGATTTATTGTAGAGATGAGGTCTCGCTACCCAGGCAGGTCTCAAACCCGCGGGCTCAGGCAATCCACTCACCTCAGCCTCCCAAAGGCACGGGATTACAAGCTGAGCCACCGAGCCCGGCTGACCAAGGTTCTTAAGGATGCCATATCTGTAAGAAATTCTTGAAAGTAACAAAATTTAATTAACAGAAAAAGGGAAGTACAGAGGAATCTGAGTCAGATGAACTCTGGAGCTGGGAGGAATACACCTCAGGAGTGATATTCAAAAATTAAGACAAGAGAGACTATTGGAAAGGAGGGAGGGGATAAGCATCTTACATATCACTGAAAAGTAAGGTAAAGGCAAAGAAGTGTCCAATGGCAATGAGGTCATTAGTGACTTCAGCAAGAATGATTTCATTACTATTCAAACCTGTGGTCGTAGTAAATGACACAAAGCCTTCCCTCAATGCATACTTGCTTAAAGAATAAATCGGCAGCTTTCACCCTTGGTTGTACATTACAATGGCCTGGGTTTTTTTTAAGGAATCAGGATGCTCAAGTCATACTCCAGATCAATTAAATATGAATCTCTGGATTTTGGAAGCAGACATCATTTTTTATTTTTAAGCTATCTGGGTGATTTCAATGTGCAGCCAAGTTTGGAATTACCGGAATAAGTAAATCCACACACTCTCACACTCCATAGTACCTGGTGCAATTTGTTTAAGTGGGTTCCTACCTTATCTATTAGCATTTTAAGGATATGGAATCTTATGTTGTGAACTAATGTCAGTATGTATGGGGGAGGGGATCGGTCAAAACTTTTCACTGTAGAAATGAATATTATGCACTTTTCTAAAATCTTCCAATGAGGGGGGCAGGAAGGAATAACAAGTCAATTACAGACAAATGCACAGATAATGATTGAATCAATCCTATTTGCATCATGATTGCGGTCCAATAAATTATATTAGAGAAAATCCTCTGAGACAAGGAAAAAGCACAGTGTAATGCAGCATGACACCTGCTCATCTGAGCTGTTAGGAGTATTAAATACGTATAAGATGTATAAAGTACTTTAAAACAGCATTTCATACAGGGTAACAGCACCTTCTTGAAATACTGTTAGTGGAATGTAGAAAAATATGTAGCTCAGTAATTGTAAAAAGTTAGTTACTGGGTACATACCTACTTTACAAAATGGCAAAGTTCTATTATAGCTTCTTTCTTTTTGCGAAGAAATGCTTAAGATTTTTGCATACGTGTGGTGGATCCTATTAATTTATCAGCATTTGTCTTACAAAAAATCTAGGTCAATCATGCAGATGTATTAGCTGAGAAGATATGAGAACCATGATATCAATGTGCAAAGGTTGGATTTGCTGGAATAAATCCATATACTTCACAGCACCTGATGATTTTACAGTGTCGATACGGTTAGTTGAGAAATGGACAATCTATCAGTTTGCAACTAAGAAAAAGTCTGGTGTCCCTCATAGCACGTGGCTTAAACTTAGAGGAAGATAGAACAAGCAAAAAAGCTCAAGGTTTCTTGGCAGGGAGGGCAGGGAAAGCGAGTACTACATGTTTTTCACGGATCAGTCTTCCTTCTTCATTGACGCTCCCTAATTATCCTCATTGTTCATCCCCGGCAACTTTTCCCACGGGCTTTTACCCCAGGATTACCAGTCAAAGTACGGGACAGATACTATTATGTAGCAACTAACTCCTGCCAGCTGTGCGTGTTGGGTGCAAACGAAGCTCCCAGAAACCTCCGCTTGCCTCGCTTGCCTTGCGCCGCGAGAACCTGCTCTCAGGTTTGACCTGCTTTAAAGATCTGTGCTTGCGGCCACGATCCGGTGCCCACCTCCTCCTGGGTCCTCACCTCCTCCTTGGTCGCCACCGCCTTCTCGGTCTTGGCAACGGGGGGCGCGGCTCGGAGCTGCGGCGCGAGACAGCAGAGAGCGCCGGCCCTGCGGCCTCGGCCTCTTCGGTGCGCTAGGTCCCGCGCGCCCGGGCCCCGGGCTGTCCGCCGGCTCTGGTACCCACGCGGCTCTCAGCAGGCGCGGTTCAGACGCGGCCTCCAAGTCGGTTATCCGGGTAGGCCTGGAGCCACCGGCAGGCAGGCGGGCGGGCGGCGCTGGGATTCTGCGTCATCACCTGGGCGGGGCGGCCTTGCCGCTGACGTCATCAACCCGGCACCTGCCAACATGGAAGAAGGCGGCGGCGGCGGCGTCGCTGGGGCTGGCCTCGGGGCGCTGGGCTCTGGAGCTGCTGCAGCGACAGTTCGGGAGCTGCTGCAGGGCGGGAAGG
>NW_007223631.1:147159-198789 GCF_000164805.1 Carlito syrichta | reverse complement strand
GCAGGACGGTAAGGAGATGGGGTCCGGCTGGGTCGTGGGGCTGGGGACTGTCCTGCTCCGCACCTGGGCCAGGGTGGCGGACTCATTCCGTGGCTTTGTAGAAAGTTTTCCGGTCTCGACGTGACCACTCCCCAACGCCCGGCCCCCTGGCATCCCGGTACTGGCCTAGCCAACCTGTTTCCTCCGGGACGTGCTTTCTCTTCTTTTGCGGTGTTTTGGGGACATCTGGCTTCTGGTTGCAACTCATTTCAACCCCCCCCCCCCCCCCACTGTCCCTGGGGCTTCCGTGAAGTTGCAGGAGCTTGCAGCCCGCACCTGGGGCCCTACGTTGGCTGTCACCGACCGCAGCAGCAGTTTTTCACGAAGGCATGAAGCGTTCGAGCTCATTTAAAGTGTAAGACCTAGAACAGATGACAGCCGCTTAGTGAAATGAGGGATCGTCTTTAAGTAGAGTTGGAAACTCCTCCTTTAACAAATTCTTGGACTGTACAGGTGGCCCCTCTGGCAGCCTTTGTTTTTTTTAAGTGAGTAGGTTAATTTTCCACAATCACACATGGGGGAGGGATTAACCATTTGTATTGAGCATGGCAGTCGGGTTTTTTGCTGGTCAGTATTGGAGAGAAGTTACCCAAAATAAGAAAAGTTAAATATTGTATACTTGAAAAACACATTTATATTAATCCAGTTACCATGTCCCAAATCTCTTATCTTTCAGAATGAAGTTCAAACTTCTAAGCATAAAAATAAGGTCCTTCTCGCCTGTTAACAACTTTTTCCTTAATGGTCATCAAATTCTGCCCCCTATTAAAATCATTCGTATACTTTCCTTAACATCTTCTGTATTGTGAACCTTTTTTTGTATCCCTCAGAGTGAATAGTGATATCTAGCATACAATAGGTGCAGAATACATGTTTTAAAAGTTGAACATCACAGTAAGAAGCATATGCACACATTTGTAGATTAAGGTGGGTTTAAAATGATTGAAATAAAGTTCTAAATTATTGTTTGCTTTCTCCGTTGAATATTTTATCATTGTCTTTAATTACTTGCCTTCTCGTGATAATTTATATACTTTTCTCAAAACTAATGATGTTGTTTTCTGAACTACATTGTGTTAGATTCTCTAGGTTAGGGTTTCTAATGCATCTTTGTATCTTAAACATAATTTAGCCAAGTTTTGAGCTCCTGATATATATGCAGTTCATGCCCTCAAGTAGTTCATCATCCAGCAGGGAAAATAACCTTGTAGAGCTATAAAGGTAGGCACTGCAATACAGTGTGGCTGTAAGAGTGCATACAAAGTAAAGCAGTAATACAGAGGTTGGTAATTGGAGGCTAAGGACTGATTAAGGAGTATCAGGAAAGGTGTTCTAGGTGGAGTGGTTTTGAAGTGTAAATATGACTCTCCCAGGTGAACAATGGAAGGAGCAACACAGGCCAAATGATGAATATATGTTATATAAACTATAAACTTAACCTATAACTATCCTTTGCTTCTTTTTTCCCTTGCATTTCCAATTACAACAGAAATGGAGTCTCTGCTCCTTCCTAAGGACAGTCCCTCCTATTTTGCTCTGGATTTTCTTCCTGTCTCCTCAGAGACCCAATCACCCCATTTTATGCCATTGAAGTTACTTTGGATATATTTCACAAATTATAATCAGTTCTTGAAGGGTAAATACTGTTCAGTTCTGCCTTCTGTATTTTCCTGTTTGGTTCTCTTTGCCATTCTTTATTTAAATCTTCTTTACCCTTTTCAAATCTTTCCTTCAAGCTCAACAAATGACTTCTTTTTTCTCCTTTTTTTTTTGAGTTGATGTCTCACTCTGTCACCCAGGCTGGAGTGCAGTGTCATAATTACAGCTCACTGTAGCCTAGACCTCCTTGGTTCAGGCGATTGATACTGCCCGCTTATCCTCTCAAGTAGCTGGGACTACAGGGAAGCACCACTTCCTGCCTAATTTTTGTCATTTGTTGTAGAGATGAGGTCTTGCTCTGTTGCCCAGGTGCCCAGGGTGGTCTCATACTCCTAGGCTCAAGTAGTCCTCCCACTTTGGCCTCCCAAAGTGCTGGCCAACAGACAACTTTCAACTTTCTTATAAAAAAGAATCCATCAGATTGGAACTTTCATTTTTTTTTTTTGCCATCAAACCTATAAACTTAACTGAACCTATAACCATCCTTTGCTTCTTTTTTCCTTGCATATTTTCAATTACAACAGAAATGGAGTCTCTGCTCCTTCCTAAGACAATCCCTTTTTTTGCTCTGGATTTTCTTCCCATCTCCTCAGGACCCAATAACCTCATTCTATGCCATTAAGATCACTTTTCAAGGTCTCTTAATGACTTTCTTTTGGATATATCAAATGGACACTTTTTTAGTCCTTATCTTACTTGTAACAGGGTTTGACCTCTTTGTTGAAATACTTTCCTCATGTGGCTTACGGGTGTCATGCTTTTTAAAAATGTCTAATTCTCTAGGTGGTTTTTTTTTTTTTTTTTTTTGAGTCGGAGTCTCACTCTGTTGCTCAGACTGAAGTGCAGTGGCACGCTCCTGGCCAATGCAGCCTCAACCTGCTGGGCTCCGGTGATCCTTCCACCTCAGCCTTCTAAGTAGCTGAAACTCTGGATGTGTACTACCACACCCGGCTAGTTTTTGATTTAGTGTAGAGATGAGGTCTTGCCAAGTTGCCCAGGTGGGTCTCGAACCCATGGGCTCAGGGCAATCCACTTGCCTCAGTCTCCCAAATTGCTGGGATTACAGGTGAAGCCACTGAGCCTGGCCTCTCTAGGTGCTCTTTTTCACTTTCCTGTAGATGCTTATTTGTTCAGTTTGTCCCTAATTCAGCAGTCTCCTTTGTACCCTTCCATACCCAACATTCCTGAGAAATTAAGCATTTTCATGAGCAATTGTGATTCATTATTTCAGAGATTTGGCTGCTGACAGAGGATAGGAGTGATGGAATTGGTGAGCAGATGCATAGTTTGAAAATTTTGGTTTCTGATGTGCCTTCTATGGGAATGAAGAAACTATGAAAGAGAAATATTTAATTTATCTGTCAATCCTCAAATGCCAAACCTAGTGACAGTATTCACCTTTGTGTTTGATCTTTGTAAGCTCTTTAACACTGCTACCACTTTCTTTAATACAGTCTTTTGGCTGTGTCATTCTTTCCTGCTTTTCCTTTTCTCTGATCATGCTTTTGTCTCTTTGATTACTTTCATTTTCTCTATTCACCTACACATTTCTGGTGTTTTCCTGGCTTCTGATCCCTGTTTTCCCATTTCTCTGTTCCTCTTTTTTTTTTTTTTTGAGTTGTAGTCTCACTTTGACGCCCAGGCTGGAGTGCAGTGGCACACTCACGGCCACCCCAGCGTCGACCTGCTGGGCTCCGGCGATCCTTCCGCCTCAGCCTTCCAAGTAGCCAGAACTATAGGCGTGTGCTACCATGCCCAGCTAATTTTTTATTTATTGTAGAGACAAGGTCTCGCCAAGTTGCCTGGGCTGGTCTCAAACATGTGGGCTCAGGCAATCCACTCGCCTCGGCCTCCCAAAGTGCTGGGATTACAGACTGAAGCACCTAGCCCGGCCTCCCTGTTCGTGTGCACGCATGCGCAAACTCTAAATTTTTTTCCTAAATCATCTTTTTTGTGGTTTCAGTATGGCTGATCCTTACCTCTCTTCTGAACTGTAGAAATATATTTTTAACTAGCTACTGGACACTTCTTTTTTTTTTTAAAGAGAAGTTCACCGACTGATGGACATGTCTGTCTTGTTAGTGAACAAGCAGTACTAGTTCTACATATGAAAACCTACATATGAACAGATAGTACAAGTTCTACATATGAAAAAATGAAGTGAATTCATTTTTTTTCCACTCTTCTTTCCTAACCCTTTTCTCTGGGAGTCTCTGTTACTATGTTAACTATGTGGTTAGTTAAATGTTTGCTTGTTCCCACGTAGATTATGAGCTACTTAGAGGCAGGATTTTGTTCATGTTCATCATTGTATATTCAGTGCCTAATAGTCAAGCTTAGTGCAAAATCAAATTCCCTATGTCAGTTGCTTAATCAAGAAACTTGGGATTTGTCCATGATTTGCTCCACCTAATCACCCATTTGCAGCTTGTCATTAGGTCTTGTTATGCTGTTTGAATGTCACCTTTATTACTACTTTTTTGGCTTTCTTAGTGCCACTGTCTTGTTCAGGCCTTCATTATGTCAGTTAGACTGTTAACGTAGTACCTTTCTGGGCTCTGTGGCTCTATTCCTTGGGTTTGCTGGTAAATCAGCTTTCTGGGGGAATAGAAGAAGCCTGATTTTGTAGTGTATGCTGATTTCCATGGTGTAAATACAGGTTGATTTTAAGATAACTACGTATAATGTTAATTGGATCACAGAATTCCTGAATATGTAACAGTTGGCTCTCAAGAACCAATAAGAGCCAACTTCAGCACACTGCTGAATGACTAATCCCTTTTCAGTCATCCTCCATACCACTGCCAGAATTATTTTTTGGAACACAAAGCTGACAGTGCAATTTCTTGACTTAAATAAGATATAGTTAGAACATTTTGGATGTCTTACTAACCTCTTTTCATATTGCCCTCCAATCTTTGGAATCCCATCTGTCATTCTTAATCATTTCTGCCCAGTATACATACTCTGATCTAGACATACTAAAGCCCATAATCACTTTATTTCTCAAAATATGCCATGGCATTTGCTGCTACTAAGCCTTCCCTTTGCTTGGAGTGGCCTTCTCCATTTGTCTGCCTGACAGGGTCCTTAATTCTGAGAACCACTTGGCAAATTAGAAGAAAATGTGATTCTCAGAATTAAAAACTAGCCAAAGTAGCAGTTTCTTTCTTTCATTCCACTACATTTGAGAGTAGTCAATAATGAACTTTTGTTTTTAGCAGAATGATACTTTCACTTAATATATACATCAGTTAATTCACTCCACCAATATTGAGCACCTGCAATGTTTCTGGTGTTGTTTGGGCACTGGGGATGTGGTAGTAATTTAAGTTTTCTTATAAATTACCTATTTTACTTGTTTCATCATTTGTTTGGGCAGCCTTATCTATATCTACCATATGGTTAGGAGGTTGTGTTGTATACTTATCTTGAGCTCACTTTTATGTATCTATTTTTAACTTTTAATTCTCTACATTTTTCTTTCATCCACAGATTTGTGGATTTCTATATAGAAAGATATCTTTTTAACATCTAGCACCACTTCTTTTTCCTGTCTATTAAGAGCCTATATTGAAAAATTTTTCTTACCACTTACTTATTTCACCCATATATTCTAAATTTCAGTAACACTTGTAAGTTTGTATTTCCTGTTTCTATTAAAATTCCAAATTCACATCATTCTAACAGTATTTGTGTATTGATCTAGAGATATCTGAGACCATAAATATTACATACAGCCAGTTTTCCTCTTGTCTTTTCACTGGCAACTACTTTGTTTTCTTGGATTAAAGGTTATGGTTAGTAGTAATGTTTTTAATCTTTTACTCAATGTTTTCTTTACTTTTGAGTTACAATAAAAGTAAGCACCCAGAAGTATAGCAGAATGGTTCAGAGTATGGCTTCAAAATTTGTTAATTATGATTATAATTGTTCTGTGATTTAGTATGGGTAATTAAGAACTTTTTCTTATTTTTTTTTATCTCTAGAGTGTTATAGTGCCTTTTTAAATGAAGACTTTGATGTAAAGACTTATACTTCTCAATCTATTCATCAAGCTGTAATTGCAGAACAACTAGCAAAACTTGCCCAAGGAATCAGTCAGCTGGATAAAGAACTACACTCTCAGGTAATTCTGATCTTCAGGATCATTCATATTATTCAGCCTAAAGTGACAATTTAACATTTTTGTAATCTTATTATTGTTAAATATGCATATTTACAGGGATAAACAATACCAGTATGATGTAATTTTCAAAGCTCATTTTTTAAAAATGGTGAAAGATTTATTCGTTCTGAAGAGAAACTAGAGCATCAAAACTCATTTTTTAAGTTTTTGGCAAACTGTGTTTTGTTAGTTGAAAAACTAATGTACCACCTCTCTAAAACTTTTTGTTCATGCTTCCTGTTCACCACCTGAGCTGATGTGCAATGAATACAGGGTGAACCCAAAAAACCCTGGAATTAATTTTTGGAAGATGGGTCCCTTGTAGTACAGGGTTCTTCCCCTAGGTAAGTGTTCTAGGAACTTATCAGCATCGGCATATCAGCTAGTGTTACATCAGTGTACCAGCTAGCGTTGTTGTGAGAGGCTGCGTTCAACTTTATTGAATTATTTTTGGAGATTCTTTCAACTTGTTTGCACATTTCCTGATGGGTGATTTACTAGCACACCTGCCCACACCATGCTAAGTGTTCAGGTTTTGATGAAAATCAGCATGACCCTCATGCGCCACCTTCCTTATTCACTTGATCTTGCCCCCAGTGACTTTTTATTGTTTCCCCAGAAGAAAAAACATTTCCTCAAAGGGAAACGTTTTGCCACTGTGGAAGAGGTGAAACAAAAAATGGCAGAAACACCAAAAGGCATCAAAATTGATGAGTTCAGATTGTTTTGAGCAGTGGAAAAAGTGTCTTGATAGATGTGTTGCATCAAACGGATAGTACTTTGAGGATGAGTTTAAACATGGAAGAATAAATATACAATTTTTAATAAATAAATTATGGTTATTTTTGGATCCCCCCCTTGTATAGTGGCAAAAAATAGGACACACTTCGTAAAGATTATAGAAAGTGCAATTTTGGAAGTAAAACAATATTTTAAAAATTGGGATATTACATTGGCAGTTCATACTTTATAATCACAAAGTGTAACACTTGCTGAAATTACAGAAAGTTGGGAAATGTTACGGTGAGTAGGCTACAACATGAGGAATTAGGAGATGGGTCCTGATCTCAGCTATGCTGTTAACTGACCTTCATATCACTTCATGTCTTGAGTTTTGCATTTCCTGTTTGATTTTTAATCTTTCAAATGGACTGAAATGAGTAAGAGAAAGGAGACTGAAGTAGATCATCTTGAGGGTTCCTTCCTCTTGACAATTCTGTAATTTTTATAGGGTGATTTGATGTTGTAATTTCTAGTGTTGTCTTTTATCTGAGTAGGTATTTAATAAATATTTAAATGAATGAACAAATATATGAATAAATTGGCTATTTACCAGAAAATATATCTTTGGTATAATGCGAGACATATCCACTTAGTGTTTTTGTGTTTTAGTTTTCTGAAGCATGTTAGATAGGACTGGTATGACTTCTAAGGTCACCTTAACTCTAAAATTCCAATTATGTAATAAGAATCTAGTGTTTATTGACAAATATTTAGAAAATACTTTTAATTTTTAAGTCAGGCTTTGAGTTAGGCTATGGGGTTAGAGAAATGAATAGAACACGTTTCTTGGTACTCCAAGGACTCACAGACCAGTGGGAGACACAGAGAGAAACAATGGCAGGCAAGTGATGCCTCTTTGAAATAGAATAGTATAAGGTGTTTATAGGAGCAGGGGAGAGTTTACTTAACTCTGCCTGTAGTTCTCGGGAGTGGCTTTTTGCAGGAACCACCTGAAATTTTTCTTCACTTTTATGCTCGGTATTTTCCTTATTCTTTTTTTTTTTTAATTTTAAAAGATGCGGTGTATAATTCAGGGTTAGGTATACAGATGTTCATTATGCAGGTACCCTTGTTGATGAGGTGTGCCCCCTTCTTATTCTTTTTATGCAGGACCTTCTCTGTAGAAATTAGTAAGAACTTAAAATTTATTTAATATCTCCTGGAGAGGACAAGTTATAAATCTAGGATGCGAGCCAGAGGAAGACTCTGAGTCCCAGTATGAGATCTGAACCTGCTATCACTGGTTTTTGTGGAAGCAAAATTAAGATAATGCTAACCAAATCCATAAATAAAATACAATATAAGAATTTGAAATATTGGTGAGATGATTAAAATTGTAAAAGATTTGCTATTGATCAGGTTTAGTGCAGGAAACAGAAACCACTCTAGGTACTTAAAGCAGAAAGACATTTGCATGATTTCTTGATGTTTCCGAACCTGATGTTTGAAAATACTCTGAAAGGGAAAGCATAATAATAGTATGGCAACAATTAGCTGATTTTTAGCACAACTGCACTTGCACAGCCTGTTAGGAAAGCAAGGGATTTATTATAGTCTGAATGTTTGTTTTTCTCTAAGATTTATATGTAGAACCTTTATCTTTAATATGAGAGTATTAAGAGGTGGGGCCTTTGGGATGCGACTCTTGCCCTTCTAAGAGAGGCTCGGGAGAGCTTGTTTGCCCCTTACACCATGTGAGGTTACAGAGAAGGAGCCATCCATGAGGAATAGGTCCTCACTAGACACTGAATCTGCCAGTGTCTTGATCTGTGAACAGAAAATTTCTGTTGTTTATAAGGTATTTTGTTATAGAACTCAAACCTGTTCTGAGTTGAACTATAAATGTATGTATTTGTTTCCTGCTAATAACTCATCTCAAACGCACTACATAACTTGTTTTTCTTTCTTTTGTATCCACATTTGCACCCTTTCCTTTTTTTTTTGAATGGAGTCTCACTCTGTCACCCAAACTGGAGTGCAGTGGCCGCTCCCGGCCACTGCAGCCTCGACCTGCTGGGCTCTGGCGATCCTTCCGCCTCAGCCTTCGAAGTAGCTGAAACTATAGGCGCGCACTACCACGCCTGGCTAATTTTTGATTTATTGTAGAGATGAGGCCTTGCCAAGTTGCCCAGGCGGGTCTCCAACCCGTGGTCTCAGACAGTCTACTCACCTCAGCCTCCCAAAGCGCTGGGATTACATGCTGAGCCACCAAGCCTGGCACCCTTTCCTTTTTTCCCCCTGAATCAGAGTCTCATTCTGTTGCCCAGGCTGGAGTGCAGTGGCATGCTCACAGTCCACTGCAGTTTCAACCTGCTGGGCTAAGGCGATCCTTCTGCCTCAGCCTTCCAAGTAGCTGGAACCACAGGCTCATGCCACCATGCCTGGCTGAGTTTTTGGGTTTTGATTTATTGTAGAGATGAGGTGTCGTCAAGGTGCCCAGGCTGGTCTTGAACCCCTGGGCTCAGGCAGTCCTTTTGCCTCAGCCTCCCAAAGTGCTGGGATTATATGCATGAGCCACCATGCCCAGCTACATTTGCCCCCTTTCTACACCAAGAAAAACCTTTAATTCTACATGTAATTGTAAAGAAAAATATCTAATAGTTAATTGGAGCAAAAACTGATTATTAATTTTTGATTTTCAGGTTGTTGCAAGACATGAAGATTTGCTGGCTCAAGCAACTGGGATTGAGTCTTTGGAAGGTATATTTCTTGTAATGAGTATGAATTATATAGAGCTAGACCAGGGATTGACAAGTATTGGCAAACTATTTCAGAGAGTAAATATTTTGGGCTTTGCTGTGCTGGTCATATAGTTTCTGTTGCAATTACCAAACTCTGCCATTGCAGAGTGAAAGTAGCCCGATAATATGTAAGCATATGTGTGCGAATGTGTTCCAGTAAAACTTCAGTAAAACTTTGCTGACCCCTGAACTAAACTATCTGGGTTCAGATCCTTGATTTATTACTTACTTACGGCTTTGGGTAAGTTAGTTAACCTTATGTGCCTCAGTTTTTCTATCTGGAAAATAGGAGTGTTAATACATACTAATAGAGCATTATTCTGAGAATTAATGAGTTAGCAAGATGCATAGGACAATGCCTGCATATATTTAGTGCTCCTATATGTGTTAGTTAATTAAAACAACAAAAACGTAACAATACCAGAGAGGGTAGTAGTGGAAGTTGGCTTGAAGGTTTTTCTTATTTTTTTCCTTTCTTGGAGTCTTTCTTTGCAACTCTTTTCAATGCAAGTACAGTAGAATAAATGGATAATACATACATTGGATTTTGATTTTTATGAATCCTCTTATTTTTGTTTGGCTAAATCTTTTATAAACTTTTCAGTCACTCTTGTTTAAACTAGATCTCATAACTATGAAATATTACTATTGTGTTTAGTATTATTACTTGTGTTGTGATTACTATTATTAGTTATTGTACATTTAAAGTTAAGTGGTTTTTCTCTATGTTGATCAATTTTTTTTTTTTTGAGTCAGGTTCTTTCTCTCTCTCTCAGGCTAGAGTGCAGTAGCATAATCATAGCTTACCAAATTCTCCCAAGTAGCTTACCACAGCCTCGGTCTCCTGATCTCAGGTGATTCCTCCACCACAGCCTCCCAAGTAGCTGGGGCTACAGGTACATGCCTCCATGCCCAGCTAATTTTTTTATTTTGTAGAGAAAAGGTCTCCCTGTGTTGCCTAGGCTGATCTTGAACCATCATGGGCTCAAGCTCTCCCTCCTTGGCCTCTGAAACTGCTGGGATTAGAGGCATGAGCAACCGTGCCTGGTACAAGTAATATTTTGATGGAAAAATTTGAAACATAACACATTTTTTATAAAAAATCTGTAAGTGGCATGAGAGTACATTGATTCTGAGTGTGTATAGATACAGATAAAATATCACAGCAAAAATATTTTTCATTGTGTTTTTTCTGTGCTTTTGTTCTATAATGTGTTTGCTTTCTCACAATATTCTTCAAAGATTACAATATTTAAAATATACTGCTAGACTGAATTAGAATGACAATCCATTGTATGAGTGTATAGAATACAAAGGCTGCCTTCTTTGAATTTCTATGATAGTCTCAGAATGTTCTCCAGATTATTTGAACATAAAAAGTTGAAGTATGAATTAGTTAGTATTCATTTTAGCATAGTGTGTATGTCTAAACACTTATTGGAACATTACTTTGAGATGCTGAAAAATATGTATATTAGAAAATTTGAATATTAATTCCAGCTTCTACTTTATCTCCTTTTTTTTCTTATACATGTACAAACTTTATCATGTAAGTAGTTTGGAGGTATGGTTATTAAGCCTATTTTATTTTAAAAATGCCCCCTAATCATTTTTTGTTCATTAATTCTTTCATTTTAAATGTTACTCTGAGAATTTATTTGATTCCAGGAAATAATAACAATAGAGTTCCTGTTCTCATGAAATTTTGAGGAATATTTATTAAACCTATTTTATTAAAAAGAGATATCATCATTCATTTGTTCACTCAATCAAATAGTAATTGAGAACTTAACTTGTTATGTACCTGGCATATGTGAATAATAGACAAAGTCACTGTTCTTTTTTTTTTTTGAGTTGGAGTCTCGCTCTGTCGCCCAGACTGGAGTGCAGTGGCCACTCCCGGCCACCGCAGCCTCGACCTGCTGGGCTCCGGCGATCCTTCCGCCTCAGCCATCCAAGCAGCTGGAACTACAGGCGCGCACTACGACACCCAGCTAATTTTCTTGATTTATTGTAGAGATGAGGTCTCGCTACCCAGGCGGGTCTCGAACCCGCGGGCTCAGGCAATCCACTCACCTCAGCCTCCCAAAGGCGCGGGATTACAGGCTGAGCCACCGAGCCCGGCTAAGTCACTGTTCTTATCGAACTTATGTTCTAGGTAGAGAGGTAGACAAAAAATAAAGTACAAATAGAAAACTTCAGATATTTGTAAATCCTACAAAGGAAACAAAACAGTCAATAAGGGGGAGGAGGGGGAGTCCCTTACTATCTGGGATGATCAGAGAAGGCCTATTTGAGAAAGTGGCATTTGAGCCAAGATCTGATTGATGAGAAGGAGCCATCATGTGAAGACTTGGGGAGAAAAGTGCTATACACTTAGGGAACAGTAAATGAAAAGGCAGGAAGGTTTTCTTTATATCAGCCTATCTATGCTCTCATTCCCTCCCTTCCCTTTCCCTCTTTTCCCCTGAACTCTATTATGTCAAATTTAAGATGCCCAAGATAACTTCTGCCCCACACCATTGAACCATGGAAAATCCTAAATCTCTCCAGTTTATCCCATCTCAGTTACTCATACCATCATCTATCCAACTTTTTCAGACCAAAATCCTAGAAAATATTGGTGTGTTTGAAGGGCAGAAAGAAAGCCAAAATGACTGGTGTTCAGTAAATGAGGGAGAGAATCATAAATGAGGGTCTTGGAAAGGAATTTGGATTTTATTTATTCTAAATGCAATGGTAAACTGTTGGAGGGTTTTAATCAAGAATGATGAGATTAGTATCCTAAATAGTTTACTCTGGTAGCTCTATGAAAAGGCAGGGGTAGAATGAGGTACACTAGTTTGGAAACTATTAGAATAGTTGAAGTTGATGTGTCAGAGTGGTGGTGGATGGGGTAAAATGGAGGCAGAGCTGATAGGATTTGCTGATGGGAGATGAAAGAGCTGATGGGAAAAAATCACCACGAATGATTTCTAGGATTTTGGTTTGAAAAGCTGAATAGATGATGGTATGAGTAACTGAGATGGGATAAACTGGAGAGGTTTATGATTTTCAATGACTTGGGTGTGGGGCAGAAGTTATCTTGGGCATCTTAAATTTGACACAATAGAGTTCAGGGGGAAAGAGAGAGGGAAAGGGAAGGGAGGGAATGAGAACATAGGCTGATATAAAGAAAATCTTTCTATATAGATATATATGTATATGTGTATATATGTGTTTATGTATAAAATTAGTATTTTATTGAACAGATAATATTTGAAACTTTGGGACTGAATGAAATCCCTGAACGATTATAGATGGAGAAGAGACGATGACTGAGGATCACATCTTGGGCTAAGACAGCATGTAGAGATGTGATAGAGGAGGGGTAGGAACAACTAATGAGACAAAAAGAAACCTAGGGAGTGTGATGAAAAAAATGTTTCAGGAAGAGAATGGTCAATTGTCTTGAACTTCTGAGAGCTTGAACAAAATAAGGAAAGAACCAACAAGAGAATTTGGCAACTTGGAGATTTCTGGTAGCCTTGATAAGATTGTGTTGGTGGAGTATTAGTGAAAAACCATTGAGAGTGGGTTGTGGAGAGAATAAGATGTAAGGAAATGGTGATAACAGGTAAAGGCAGTTCATTCCTGGAGATTTATAGTGAATAAACCATAAAATCAGAAGAAAAGTGAGAAACCTTGGGTCTAGAGAGGATTCTATTGAACTGAGCCATATGAATACATATTTTTATGCTGAAAGGAATGCTTATTAATTTTAATGTTACTTCATTTAATATATGACAACATGCTTATACTTAAATTTATTTAAACTGCTATGTTTTCAAAACAACAACTATGCCAGTTAAATATAGAAACTGGGTTTTAGAGAGGAGAAATCAGAATAAATAAATATCTGTACTAATTGAAAGCCTAAATAATAAAATCTAAGATCTGTATTCCTGAAAATATTTTTACATTTTTGTAAAATTTCCTCCTGTTATAAACCTAGATAATAATATACATTCTGTCCATATTTATTATTTTTATAGCACATGATTCATTAATTCAACATATATTTATTGATTACTTGTTCTGGGGAGGATTCTGAGTTAGGCTCCAGTCACACAGTGACTGAAATGAAAAGATATTTTCCTTAGCCTCAGGAATTTGTAGTCTGGTGGGGGAGCAAGACTTTAAACAGATATAGAAGTAGATATGTAATTATCTAATACAACTAGTGTCATGAAATAGAAGTGTAATGTGTTGTAGAAGAGAATAGCAAGAGAATCTAAATTAGTTGGAGGATCTGTTAGTAATTGTTTCTGTTAAGCTAAGGCTTCAAGGAATAGTAGCAGTTTATCCAGTGGGAGAATGGGGGTAGGAATGACAGTTGGACAGAATTTAACACGCAAAGAGTACACCATTTTCAATTTGTGCAGGCCTTGTAGACCAAAGCTACTATACTTTTAATATAGGGGCAAAAGGAGCAAAGGGGAGACCATGGAAAATCATTCAGGCTTTTTAATGTAATTGTGTTAAAATACACACAACATAACATTTACCATTTTTATTTTTTAGACTATACAATTCAGTGACATTAAGTACATTGACAATGTTGTGCAACTGTCTTCACCGTCTAGTTCCAGAACTTTTTCATCACTTCAAATGGAAACCCCATACCCATTAAGTGACTCCTCCCCCATTCCCTGTCAGATTTCTTTCATGAGGGAAGGTTTATAGAGGGAGACTGGTTATAGTCTTTTACAACAGCACAGGTCAAAGATATTGGTTGCTTGGATTAAGATCATGACAGAAAAAGTTAAAGTTCAATATATATGTGTTTTCTTTTAATTTAACTTTTAACCAACTGGACTCCTTATAAATTTGAAAAGACAATGTAAGCTGTTATGTTTTTATAGGTGTTCTTCAAATGATGCAGACAAGAATTGGGGCTTTACAGGGAGCTGTTGATAGGTACTATTCTTCACTTTATAAATAAATTGAATGGAAATATTTTTATCCATTGATATTTTGAAAATTATTTTATTTTCACACTTCTCTCTCTCTCTCTTTTTTCTTTAGGATGAAAGCAAAAATCGTGGAGCCATACAATAAAATAGTAGCTCGCACTGCGCAACTAGCAAGACTTCAGGTAGGTCCTCACTTTTTTTTATACTTTATTATTCATGTTGTTTTGATTAGTGGACAAATTTCAACAGAATGAGTTTGGAAGAAATAAGAGAATGGAAATAGAACATAAGATAAAGGGAGAAAATAACTAAAAACCTGTAAAAAAAATTCTGGTTCATAAAATGCAAATCTAAAGTAAATTATTTTTACTCTCATTGCATTGTATAATCATTTACTAACTTATTTGTGTCTTCTTTATTGTTTTATAGCTTTCAGTGTATAGACCTTTTACCTCCTTGATTAAATTTATAAGGTTTTTTTGTGTTATTGTAAATGAGAAATTGTTTTCTTGATTATTTCTTTGGATAGCTTGTTGTTAGTGTATAGAAATGCCATTGATTTTTGTATGTTAACTTTGTATCTTTTGACTTTACAGTATTCACTTATTAGTTCTAACAGTCATTGGTGGAGTCTTTAAGGCTTTCTATATAAAAGATCATGCTGTCTGCAAACAATGACAATTTTACTCCTTCCTTTCTGGTTGCCTTTTCTTTCTTTCTTGCCTTCTAGCTCTGGTTAGTATTTTTAGTACTGTGTTTAATAGAAACTGTGATGAGTGGTTTTGTTCCTTATTTTAGAGGAAAAGTGTTCAAATTTTCATTGTTGACTATGATGGTAGCTATGGGCTTGTCATACATTATCTTTATTATGTTGAAGTATATTCCTCTATAGGTAATTTATTGAGTTTTTTTAAAATGAAAGAATATTGAATTTTGCCAGGTGCCTTTACTGCATCTATTGAAATGATCATATGGTTTTTCTTTCATTTTGTTAATGTGGTGTGTCACATTTATTGATTTACATATGTTAAATCATCCTTGCATATCAGGGACAAATCTCACTTGATCATGGTGAGTGTGGTTCACATGGTGAGTGTGGTTCATGGTGTGTGTGCTATTGAATTTTATTGGCTAGTATTTTGTTGAGGATTTTTGCCTCTGTGTTGATCAGGGATGTTGACCTGTAAATTTTCTTTTCTTGTTGTGCCTTTGTCTGGTTCTGATATCAGGGTAAAGGCCTAGTAAAATGAGTGTGAAAGTATTCCTCCATCTTTGATTTTTTTGAAAGAGTTTGAGGATTGGTATTAGTTCTTTAAATGTTTGATAGAACTCAGCAGTAAGCTATCAAGGCCTTTTCTTTGGTGGGAGACGTTTTATTAAAGATTCAATTTCCTTTCCCATTATTGGTCTGTTTGGATTTCTTCATGATTTTCATGTTCAGATTTTCTTAATGATTCAGTCTTGGTATTTTGTATGTGTCTAGAAATTTATGTTTCTTCTAAGTTATCTAGTTTTTGATGTATTCTTGTTGTAGTCACTTATAATTCTTTGTATTTCTGTAGTATTTTAACTATCATGTGTCCTTTTTCATTTCCAGTTTTATTTATTTGTCTTTCCTTTCTTTCTTATTCTCACTAAAGTTTTGTTGATTTGATTTGATTTTTTAAAAAACCAACTCTAATCTCTGTTTAATCTATTTCTGCTCTGATCTTATTCATTTTCTTCCTTCAATTAATTTTGGCCTTAGTTTGTTCTTATTTTAGTTCTTAGGATTTAATGTTAGGTTATTTATTTAAGATCTTTTTTGATGTAGGTGTATCCTTTTTATTATTATATAATGACTTTCTCTTTTTTATAGTTTTTGATTTAAGGTTTGTTTCATCTATGGATAGCCACCTCTGTTCTCTTTTGATTTTAATTTACATGGAATATTTTATTTACATGGAATATCATCTTCCATCCCTTTCAGTCCATGTATGTCCTTAAAGGTGAAGTGAGTCTCTTGTAGGTGGCATATAATTGGATCTTGTTCTTTATTTATTAAGCCATTCTGTCTTTTGATTAGAGAATTTATTTATATTCAAAGTAATTAATAATAGGTAAGGACTTAATACTGCTATTTTGTAGTTTGTTTTCTGATTGTTTTGTGGATACTCTGTTTCTGTATTTCTTTCATGTTGTCCTTTGTGATTTGATGGTTTTCTGTAGTGTTAAGCCTTGATTTCCTCTTATCTTTTGTATCTATTATAGGATTTTGCTTTGGGGTTCATGAGGCTTACATAAAACATTTTAAAGGTATAACAGGCTATTTTACCCTGAGAACAACTTAACTTTGATCATATGTAAAAACTATATTTTTATGCTGTCACCCACATTTTATGTTTTCAATGTTGCAGTATGCATACATCTTTTTATATTGTGTATCCCCTAACAAATTATTGTAGCTATGATTTTTATTTTATTTATTTATTTAATTTTGAGTTGGAGTTTCACTCTGTCAGCCAGGCTGGAGTGCAGTGGCACACTCACCGCCACCCCAGCATCGACCTGCTGGGCTCCAGTGATCCTTCCACCTCAGCCTTCCAAGTAGTTGGAACTACAGGTGTGCACTACCACATCTAGCTAATTTTTGATTTATTGTAGAGACAAGGTCTCACCAAGTTGCCTGGGTTGGTCTTGAACCCACAGGCTCAGGCAATCCACTCACCTTGGCCTCCCAAAATTCTGGGATTACAGGCCGAGACACCAAGCCCAGCCTAGCTATGATTTTTGAAATAGTTTTGTCTTTAGCCATCATACTAAATATATAAGTGTACACCATCATTACAATATTAGAGTATTTTGAATTTGACTGTGTCCTTACTTTTATCAGTGAGTTTTCTATTTTCATGTTACTAATTAGCATCCTTTTACCTGGAAGAACTCCCTTTAACATTTCTTGTAAGTCCATCTACTGATGTTGAACTCTCTTAGCTTTTGTTTGTCTGGGAAAGTCTTTATCTTTGATTCATTTCCATAGGACAATTTTACTGAGTAAAATATTCTTAGTTAACAGTTTTTTTTTTCCCTTAACACTTTGAGTAGATCATCCCAGTCTTCCCTGGCCTGTAAGGTTTCTGTGGAGAAACCCGCTCGTAGCCATATTGGAATTTTTTTGTATGTGAAATGCATCATTTCTCTTTTTGTTTTCAAGATCTTCTATTTGTCTTTGATTTTTGACAGTTTGATTATAATATATCTTGGTATAATCTTGTTTGGATTGAAACTGGCTGGAGCTCTTAGAGCTTCCTATACCTAGATATTTTTATCTTTCCACAGATTTAGGAATTTTTTTGCCATTGTTGTTATTGTTTTTTAAAAATATGCTTTCTTCTCCTATTTCTTTCTCTGCTTCTTCTGGGACACTCACAATGTGTAAATTGGTTTGCCTGATGGTGTCTCATAATTCCTTAAGGCTTTCTTCACTCTTTTCCATTCTTTTTTCTTTTTCTTTGACTGGATCAAGCTCACTGAATTTTGTGTATGTGTGTGCTTGAGTCTGCTGTTGAAACTCTGTATGGAATTTTTTAGTTATTGTGTTCTTTGGCTCTAGAATTTCTGTTTGGTTCTTTTTTATAGTTTCTATTTCTTTGTTGAATTTTTTATTTTATTTGTTTATTGTTTTCCTGATTTTATTTAGTTATCTATCTGTATTCTCATACGGTTCATTGAGCTTCAAGATGATTATTTTTAATTCTTTGTCAGGCAGCTTATAAATCTCAGTTTTTTTCAGCTGTCAATTACTGATGCCTTGTTTTGTTTGGTGGTGTTATATTTCCCTGATTGTGATTCTTACTGCTTTGTGTTGGTGTCTGCACATTTGAATAAATAGGTACTTGTCACACTCTTTGCAGACTGGCATTGGTTGCGACAGCCCTTCACCAGTTAGCCTGTCCAGAGATTTTGGGCAAGCTGTCTGGCATGATCTGTGGACAGGCTTGCTGCTAGTGTCTTCAGGCAGGCTGTCCTGGTGCCTGGGTCAGCAGATGGGCAGGTCTGGTGCCTGGGTCTGTGGGGTTTGGTTTGCCGCCTGTATCTGCTGAGGTAGATCTAAGTCTTGGTCCTGTTGAGATAGGCATTAATCCTCGGTCTGCAGTGTCAGACAGGCCTCCAATGGAGTGGACTTGTTTACTAGTTCTGCAGGGTTGGGCCTGTAGCCTGTGTCCTTGAGGGCTTGCCTGGCACTAGAACTGGCCTTGAGCTTGAATCTGCAGGAGCTAGCTAGGTGTTGGAATGGGCCTGGCACCTGGGTTCATGGGGATGCATCTGGAGCCTGAGTTCACAGGAGCTGACTTGGTGTTGGGATGGGCCTGGAACCTAAGTCCATGAGTTGGGTCTGGGTCCTGTGTCTACTAGGGTTAATCTGGAGCATGGGTTTGCAAAGGTGGTCTGTCCTGGAGTATTGGTTCATTGCAGTAGCTCTGCACCTTGGGTCTATTGGAGCCTGGAGTCTGTGGATGCTTGTCTTGTGCTTAGAGCCATGGGATCTTTCTGGAGTCTGAGTGTGTGGTTGTTGGCCTCAACGCTTGGTCCATGTGGGCTAGCCTAGAGTCTGTGGCCCCTGGAGCAGGTCTGAATCTTGTGACCTTGGAGGCTAACCCAGCACTGGGTTCTGCTGGAGGAGACCTGGGATTTGTGTCAGCTAGAGTATGGGGTCACAGGGGCTGACTTGGAACATGGAGCTCTAGGGCAGGCCTGGAGTCTATATCTTTGGGCACTGGCCTAGTGTCTGAGGCCACAGGTGTAGATCTCTTGCTCAGGTGGGCCTAATACTTGGGGCTATGTGGGCTGGTCTGGAGCAAGAGAGTTCAGGGACTTGATTGGGACTGGTGTCTGTGAGTACCAACCTGGCACCAAGGCAAGCCTGAAGCTGGTGGCTGTGAAGGCTGGCCTGGTTCTGGGTTGGGCCTGGAGGCTGTGTGTGGCAGCTTGTTGTTGGGGTGGGCCTGAAGCCTGGGGTCAGAGCCTGGGATTACTGGAGCCAACCTGGCAGTGAAGTGCACCAGGAGTCTGGGGCCCTGTCCAACTTTGGGTTTTCACGGGGCAGGCCTAGGTTGGGGTCCAAGGCAAAGTCCAATGGTCACCTCCTTCTCTTTTCCCCACCCAAAGGGCATCTGTCTCCCTGATGAACTGTCAAGGGTTGGGGGACACAGGTAACATATGAAACTGTCCTTCTTACCCTCTTCAATGTGTCTCTTCTTAATTCTGTGCTATATTCAGGTGCTATAATGTCTCACCTAGCTTCTTTAACTCTTGTGAAGATTTTTTTATGCATAGATAATTGTTCAAATTGAGTGTTTGCAAGCTGAGATGCTGAAAAACCCTCTTCTGCCATTTTGTTAATGTCACTTTTCAGGATATTGCATCTATTTTTGTAACTTAAAATTGTTGTAATACACCACTTTTGAAAGTATTATCCTTAAAAGAATTCATTTATGTTGCTTACTTGTTGTTTATTTGTTTCATTTTCATTGAGGTAGAATATGTCATTATATGAAAATTCTGCTGATGGACTTTGGGTTATTTCCAGTTTGGGACCATTATGAATGATACTGCTGTGAAAAGTTTTGTTCAAATATGTTGGCTTATGCCAATGTCTCTCTCTATAAAGTATATTCTAGTAACCGGGCTCGGTGGGGCAGCCTGTAATCCAGTGCTTTGGGAGGCTGAGGTGAGTGGATTGCCTGAGCCCGTGGGTTCGAGACCCGCCTGGGCAACTTGGAGAGACCTAATCTCTACAATAAGTAAAAAATTAGCTGGGCGTGGTAGCGTGCGCATGTAGTTCCAGCTACTTGGAAGGCTGAGGCGGAAGGATCGCCGGAGGCCAGCAGGTCGAGGCTGCAGTGGCCGGGAGCGGCCACTGCACTCCCGTCTGGGTGACAGAGTGAGACTCCAACTCAAAAAAAAAAAGTATATTCTAGTAATGGAATTTCTGATCTTCAACTTTATTAGATAATGCTAACCTGTTTCTCCAAATGGTTATACCATGTTTACCAGCAGTGTATGAGAGTTCTTGTTCGTTTGTATCCTTGTCAACACTTAATGTTGTGAGAATTCTTAATTTTTGCTAATATGTTGGGTGTGTGGTGGTATGTCATTGTGGTTTTGTTTTTTGGGGAACTAACTATAATCACTAAGGAGATTGAACCTGTTATAAGTCCTCTACTCTGTGTGTTTCAAATGTCCCTGTGGGCCTGTGTCAGTCTGTCTCTTTTTCTCTTTCTCTTTTCTTGATGGATAGAAGTTAAATTTACTCATTTCTTTATGGTTAGTGATTTTCTGTCTTAAGGGAGCTTTCCCCACTTGGAAGTCATGAAGATTTTGTATATGTCCTTCCAAATCCTGAATTGTTTAGCTTCGTGTGTTTAGATCTGTTATCTACCTGGAATTGCTTATAAGTTTACTAAAGTGTCTAATCTACTCTTCATCTCATCCTGTGTGTTTTAAAATTTAACGTAATATAGTTTTTAATCTCTAGTATTTATATTCATGTCATTTTATATCTTTTCTTTCTGTTATGACATATTTTCATTTACCTTCTTGAACATATACAACATGTTTATAATAGATATTTTAGCATTTCATTGTTGATTATTTTTGGGTTTATTTTGGTTGATTGACTTTTTCTTGTTATAGGCTTTATTTTTTCGCCTTTTTACATGCCTGGTAAGTTTTGACTGGATATTAGAAATGTGTATTTTATGTTTAGGGATCCTGTTGGCCTTTATTCTGGTTCACACTTAAGTTACTTGTAATCAGTTTGATCTTTTTGAGGTTTACTTTTTTTTTTAAATTAATCAATATTTTTCATTTTGGTATTATGGAGTACAGTTAAGGGCTAGGTATACAAATATGTTTTGTTCAGACACCCTTGTTGATAAGAGGTGTCTCCCTGTCCCCAGACAGATATTGACTACCGTTAATCCCACCTCTCCTTCCCCTCCCCATAGTTTCCCACCACTCTCAATCCTTTTCTTATAGTATTACGATAGATGTTCAAGGTCCACTATATGAGTGAGAACATGTGATACTCAGATCTTTGTTTCTGTGAGAGGTCCTAGCAAACCGGATTCAACAACACATCTCAAAAATCATCCATCATGACCAAGTAGGCTTCATCCCTGGGACGCAAGCCTGGTTCAACATTCGCAAGACACTAAATGTAATTAAATAATACATCAACAGACATCAGAACAAAAACCACATGGTTATATCTTTAGATGCAGAAAAAGCTTTTGATAAAATTCAGCACCCCTTCCTGATAAAAACCCTCGAACACCTAGGCATACATGGAACATACCTCAAAATAATAAAAGCCAACTACAAGAAATCCACAGCTAGCATACTCCTAAACAGACAAAAATTGGAACCATTTCCCCTGAACACTGGAACAAGACAAGGATGCCCACTCTCTCCCCTCCTGTTCAATATCCAATAGTATTGGAAGTCCTAGCTGGAGCAATCAGAAAAGAGAAGGTGATCAGGGGTATCCAAATAGGAAAAGAGGAAGTCAAGTTATCCCTCTGCTGACGACATGATTGTGTACCTTGAAAACCCAAGAGAATCTGTCAAAAGCCTCCTTGCACTGATAGAGGTTTACTTTTAAATCTTTTTTAGTTCAGGTCCAGAATAGCCTAAGGCTTGTTTAGCTCTTTTTCTATGCGTTTTTTTCTGTTGTGGTCTGTGGGAACATGTGTGAGCTCTGTGAGTTGTTTCAGTGTTTCTTTCCCTGTGTTTCCTCTCATACATGCACAGATTGGTACGTAGAGACTTGAGGCCATTCCGTGGCATATCATCATTACTTCTCTTTGTGCAGCTTCTTCCTCTCCATCTTTGCCCAGAAACTGTAGCTTTTTTTGGTTGTCCTGAAGTCTGATGTCTGCCTTCCACTTGAGAGGTTGTCATGCTCTGTTGCCTTCCCCTTTCCTTTCGTGAGGCCTGAAAATTGTCTCCCAGCAGTACGCTGAGACAATTGTTAAGCTCATTTTCTTGTTTTCCCCAAGAATCACAGTCCTGTGTTTCCTGTTGTCCAGTTATTTCTATTGTCTGAAAATTATTTCATTTATTTTGTTCAATTCTGTAGTTGTTAAAGATGGGAATGTATTCTTAGAAGTTGCTTTCCCTTTTAAAAATGGAGTTATAAGTTACATACCATAAAATCTTCCCTTTAACATGTATGGCTCAATGGATTTTTACTATATTCACAAGGTCGTGTTTTGTGAATACGTATCTAATCATCATTATGTAATGTCAGAACATTTTCATTACCCCGAAAGGAAACCTCATGCCCATTAGTAGTCACTTCCTATATCTGCTTCCCTACCCCCAGCTCTTAACCAGTGATCTCTTTTTGGATTCCCTTATTCCAGATATTTCATATAAAGGGATCATGTATTATGTGGCATTTTGTGCTTGGCTTCTTTCACTTAATGTTTTCAAGGTTCATCCATTTTGTAGTATATATCATTACTATAAGTCCTTACTTTATGTTGTTGATAGTTTTGTAAACTGCATCTTTAAGTAAGACAACATACAGCAGGCGCTTGAATAATATGTCATTCATTATAATGTTAATGAGAAAAACAATTGGTTTCATTATGCATCATTTTCACTTACATTTGCAATTTCCAAGAGCTGATTGGTGATGTTAAATGAGTACTTACTGTGCTTTATTCCTATTTATGGTCAAATAATATATTATTGTATGAATATACTACATTTTTGTTTATCCATTTTATTTGTTTATCCACTCATCGGTTGATGGATATTGAATTATTTTTCCTTTTTAGCATTTTTGAAATAGACTTTTGTGAAGAAGCTTTGTGTGTATAATGTTTTTGTGTGGGCATATTTTTTTTCAATTCTCTTGGGTATATACCTGAGATTATATATGCAAGATCATATACTAGCTCTGTTTAATATTTTGAGGAATGCCAAAGTGTTACCAAGCATCTATACTATTTTCTATTATCACTAGCAGTATATGAATGCTCCAATTTCTTTATTTTTCTATTTTATTTCTTAAAAAAGAATATATAGTATATTCTATACTATTTTCTATTATCACTAGCAGTATATGAATGCTCCAATATCTTTATTTTTCTATTTTATTTCTTAAAAAAGAATATATATATAGCCATCTTATTGAATATGAAGTAGCATCTTATTGTCATTTTGATTTACATTTCCCTAGTGATATTGAACATCTTTTATTGTGCCTATTGGCCAATTATATGTCTTCTTTGGAGATTTATCTAGTCAAATCATCCTTTGTACTTTTTTTTGTTTTTAAGAGATGGAGTCTTGCTATATTGCCCAGGCTGGTCTCAAGCTCCTGTGCTCAAGCAATCCTCCTACCTTGACCTCCATAGTAGCTGGGACTATGGGTGCGTGTCACTGCGTCCAGCTTTTTGCCCATTTTTAAATTGGGGTCTTTGTTCCTTTCTTCTTCCCTTCTTCATGCCTTCCTTGTAAAATTCTTGGTTACTTTCTGTATTTAGCATATAATATTCCATTGTGTTTTGGCTTCCAAGTTAGTTGTTGAGAAGCTATCATTCTGACTATGATCTTTTGAAGGTAATCTGTAGTTTTCATCTGGTTTCTTTTAAGATTTTCTTGTTTTGAAATTCCCTTCACTTTCAGGATGTGGTTTAGTTTTATTCATCTCACTTGCAATTTACTTTTTTCTTTATTTTGTGAGTTTGCCTTTTTTATCATTTTCTAAGCTGTGGTTTCTTCAAATATGTGCCATTCTCTATCTCCTTTTTCTTTAGATTCTGATTAATTTGAATGCTCGACTTTCTCACTATTTACCTTCTTTGCTTTATTTCATGTTTTTGTCTTTCCATGCTGTTTTCTGGAGTTTTTCCTGATTGATCTTTCATTTCATTAATTCCTCAGTGGCATGTAAGCCTGTGGTTAAGCTAGTCTATTTTGCTAAATTTTGGTCACTGTATGTTTTATTTTTAGAAGTTCTATTTTTTCTTTTCCTAGAATGCTCTATCACCTGTCACATTTCTTGTTCCTTGACTTTTATTTCTTTGGATATACTCTGCTGAGGTGTTTCAGTATATGAATCTGGTAGATATAGTATTCATGGTCTTTGTAGGTTTATCTCTGTGACATTTGCTGGTTCTATAAAATGGAGTCCAACTTCCCTGGTTGCTTGGTTATCTTTTGGTGTGCTGGAGATTTTATTTGAAAGGTTATTTGTTGGAATATCCTAAGTCCTTCAAGGAGATTTGTATTATTTTTCTGTGGCATCCGGAATCACTACAAGCCTAAGACAAACATTAAATTCAATTCAATCAACTTTAACAACTCTTCCCTTTGCTTCAGAAGCTATCAAGGTGTAGGTTCTAGTTTTCAAGGATTAGCAAATGTTTTCAGATTGCAAGTGTATTTGCTTCATTTTTCTTTGGGATCTCCTTTTTTTGCTTCATTTTTGACCTGGTATTTCTATTTCTGCTATCATTTATTTTATCTTTTAAGGTGTCTTTGCATTTTATATAACATTTTTAGTTGTTTTCAGTGGGAATAACCTAGTCTGCCTTTATTGAAATAGGAAACTCACATATGTCATCTTTTTTTTTTTTTTTTTGAGTTGGAGTCTCACTCTGTCGCCCAGACTGAAGTGCAGTGGCCGCTCCCGGCCACCACAGCCTCGACTTGCTGGGCTCTGGTGATCCTTCCGCCTCAGCCTTCCAAGTAGCCGGAATTACAGGCATGCGCTACCACACCCGGCTGATTTTTTTTTTATTTATTGTAGAGATGATGTCTCGCTGCCCAGGTGGGTCTCGAACCCGCGGGCTCAGGCAATCCACTCACCTCAGCCTCCCAAAGGTGCAGGATTACAGGCTGAACCATCGAGCCCGGCTATGTCATCTTCTTTATAAAGCAAACATCAGATCATTTTATTCTCCTGATAATAAGAGAAGATAGCATGTTGAGAAGAACTTGGATATCTTAGTCTCTATAAAATGGTGGAGAAGTGTTGTTTTCACATGTTTCCAGGTTAACCCGTTAAGAGAACATGGAGCAGTGAGAATGCACAGGAACTGTTTTTAAATAGCTAAGCAGGTATTATGGAGCAGTCGAACATTTTTTAGCTTATAACAGCAACCTAACAATCACCTTGTCTTGTAACTCACTTCCTGAAACTTGCTTCTTTACCTATTTGCTAGTTTTTTGGTAGTTAGTAGCAGTTTGGGGCAGTTCTTATGCTAGATAATGCCATTGGCATCTGGTAACAGACTTTGTATAGCTTTTTTTGAGCTAATATTGTTTCCCTGATCTAATCAGTTGTGGCAAACGTTACTGTAGGTCACCACTTGAAATATGGTGAGCCTGTTATGACCTGCTCAAGCTACTTTCCTAAGGAGGGTTGCAGGCACTAACTTTTACAGTGCTGAGAGCATTGTAAAAGTTCTCTCCAGGGAACTAGTGTTTTACTTTTAGCTTAAGATAATGGTAAAACAATACTCCCTGTGGTTAAATTGGGATTTACATATTGATTTTTAGGATCTTTTTTGGATAACTTTCTCATTTTGCACTAAAAAAAAATGGCATTAGTTTTCACTGGAATTTTTTCTTACCGAAAGAATAAATAAACATGTAAACACAGTATTGTTAACTAAGAAAACCAATTATGCTTATATGCTTACAAACTTACTACTGTAAAATGAAATTTTACATAATGTTCTGATATTTTGGACAAAGAATGGAAATTAACTTAGAGTTTAGCTAACTGTAAAAATATGTTTATATATAAAGACAAAGGAATGTTTTTATTAGCTGAAATATTTTGGACTGTTATAGTCTTTATGTTCATCATATATTGTTTTGATGTGTTTAATTTAGGCAACAAATTAAAATTTAACTTATTAAATTAAAATTTTAATTTTAATTAGCTTCTTTGCTTCCAACTCCAGGTCTTAAATATTCCAGAATCATGCATTTTTATTGTTTTTCTCCTTCATTCAGCACAGTATTTTGACAATAATTAAAAAAAATATATTTATTTTTGCCACCTAGTTGGGTATTAGTAATCAACATTTTTACTGTTTATATGTGGCTTTAAAATTTATGAAGCCGGGCTCGGTGGCTCAGCCTGTAATCCTACGCCTTTGGGAGGCTGAGGTGAGTGGATTGTCTGAGCCCACGGGTTCGAGACCCGCCTGGGCAGCAAGACCTCATCTCTACAATAAATAAAAAAATCAGCCGGGCGTGGTAGTGCGCACCTGTAATTTCGGCTACTCGGAAGGCTGAGGTGGAAGGATCGCCGGAGCCCAGCAGGTCGAGGCTGCGGTGGCTGGGAGCGGCCACTGCACTCCACTCTAGGCGACAGAGTGAGACTCCAACTCAAAAAAAAAAAAAAATTTATGAGACAGGTGGGTGCGGTGGCTCAAGCCTGTAATCCCAGCACTTTGGGAGTCTGAGGTGAGAGGATTGCCTGATCCCAGGGGTTCGAGACTAGCTTGGGCAACTTGGTGAGACCTCGTCTCTACAATAAATCAAAAAATAAACCGGGTGTGTTAGCGCATGCCAGTAGTTCTGGCTACTTGGAAGGCTGAGGTGGAAGGATCAGCCTGAGCCCAGCAGGTTGATGCTGGGGTGACTGTGAGCGTGCCTCTGCTCTCCATCCCGTATGACAGCTGAGACTCTGACTCAAAAAAAAAGAAGCAAACAAGAAAAACAAACAACAACAAAAAAGTTATGAGACATTTTCAAGTTTTCTAAATCATTGTTTTTATAATAATTATATTTAGAAATTACAAGTGAGTCACTATTTTATGGGTAAGTGAACTGAGATTCTAAAAGTTACTTCTTGAAATTTTTATAGCCAGTAAGCAGCAGAATTAAGGCTGTAAAACAGGACTTCTTCTCTAAATGTAGGAATCTTTGTAGGTAAAGAAAGCATAAACAAAACTCAGCTTCATAAAAGACAGATGAAGCATTATATACTCTAAAGAGCATTGGACTAGGAGTTATGAGGCCTGACTGCTGTTTGTCACTCTAACTAGCTGCATGACAATGAACAAATTTAAGCAACCTTTTTACAGTGAAAACTTGAACTACATCTGTGGTCTTTTCCAGCTCTAAAATGTCATGATTCTATGAGGCTGTCATAGTTTCTTTTATTGAATACTTTCATTTTTTATGATTTTGCGAGTTTGAGAGATCAGGATTGTTTGTGTTTAAGGTAATCACTTACCTTTTTTTGCTACTAAATATTAGACCTCATTTTCTTTTTTTCTTTGAATTTTTTTTTTTGAGTTGGAGTCTCACCCCGTCACCGAGGCTGGAGTGCAGTGGCACACTCACAACCACCCGAGCATCGACCTGCTGGGCTCCGGCGATCCTTCCGCCTCAGCCTTCCAAGTAGCTGGAACTACAGGCACGCGCTACCATGCCCGGCTAATTTTTTATTTATTGTAGAAACAAGACCTTGCCAAGTTGCCTGGGTTGGGCTGGTCTCGAACCCATGGGCTAAGGCGGTCCACTCACCTCGGCCTCCCAAAGTGCTGGATTTACAGGCTGAGCCACCATTTTTACTCCTTTATTGTAAAAAACATTTACCCCATAGGTACAGTGAAGTTGAATAACTTTGGTTAAATTACTACAAAGAGAGACAGGAAAGGAGGGAAACGAAACTGTAGGTACATTTTGGAATCTTTATTTCCAGTATTTAACTTTTCCTTGATTGACTCATAAGACTTAGCTAGGAAGGAAGTTTATTTTAGAAACTTGTTGATTTTCAAAATATTTTGAAGACTAAGGGCTCTTTGGAAGCTTATTTATGTTTTATCCATGTTGTTATGTACTCTTTGTCTAGCCATTTTTATTTTAAACATTGTAGAAACTTTGATCTGTTTTAAAAAGATTCCTGTTTAATCTTTACATTATTTGAGTTTCTAATTAATTTAAGTGCATGTTGTATAGGAAAGCAAGAAAAAAGTAGCTATGAAGAATGTTTTTGCCTTGAATATAAAATCCCTGTAATTGTATCCCTAATTAGAAGAAAGTACTTTTACACTTATTCTTTTTGTTTTCTATCCCCATTTCACTCTCTTCCCAGAAAGCCTTTTCTTTCTCCAACTGGAAGCTTCTTGCTTCATTTATATACATGAATATATCAGTTGAATTTAATTATCACCCCTAGAATCATCTCTAGCTCAGCTCATTTTAGTAATATTATTTGCTTATGAACTGCCTAAATTTTTCAGAAAATAAGTGTGAAAAGCTTATAATCCTTTCCATAGACTATTTAAATTTTTAAAACATTTAAATTATCTAAGAAAATTTAAATTTTCAAGATTTTCACTCTTAAAAGTTTTTTTTTTGAATTAGCGTCTCACTCTGTCACCCAGGCTGGAGTAGCACTGTCATGGCTACTGCAGCCTAGACCTGTTGGGTTCAGGTGATCCTTGTGCCTCAGCCTTCCAAGTAGCTTGAATTACAGGTGTGTGCCATCATCCCAGCTAATTTTTTGATTTATTTATAGAGATGAGGTCTCGCCAAGTTGCCTAGGCTGGTCTCGAACCTCTGGTTTCAAGCAGTCTTATTGCCTCTGCCTTCCAAAGTGCAGGGTTTACAGGAGTGAGCCACCACTCCTGGCTCTTTTAAGTTTTTAATACTTTTAGTCATATAAGTTTAAAAAATGTACAACAGCTTTACTTATATATTTCACATGCCTGTGACATAAGTTTTAACTTTTTAAACTGTTTATCATTTCAGTTTTTAACTTTTTAAATCATACATGTTTTTAGCCCTTACATTTTTAACTTTTTAACTTCAAAGACATATAAGTAAAAAAACTTGAGGAAAATATGGAATGATGGAGAAAGCCTAAAATTTCCTTTTTTAAAAAATGTATGTTTTATCTTTACATGTTTTTCATCATGCAATTTTGTAGCATTTTTGTTTTCAGTTGGTACATCAAATAATTTTGTCTACTTTTTTATGGAATGCAAACTTGTTTTACTGATATTATAATTATCCACTAAATAAGTGAATGTATCAGGAAGGAATGAAGAAGGAAGTAACAACAGCAGCATAAAATGTTAATCTTCTCAAGCACTATAAACGCATATAGAGCATCTAGGACAGCAAAACCAAAAAACCCATTCTGGTGGAAATGATGCTGTGAAGTTAGCCTTTAAAGGGCATAGCAGCTTTTATTTCTGCTCTGGAAAATCCATTGTCCAGCCACCATGATGTGAGGAAGCTCAAGCTAGCCACGTGGAGATGACAGGTAGATGACAGGTAGAGAAGCACTGAGGCACCTGTCATATGAGTGAAGCTGCTTTCTACCATCCAGACCATCCTAGCTGTTAGCTGAATTCAACAGGGAGTGAACCTAGGTGACACTACTTGGAACGTTTGAAATCTCCCTAAATTCTTGACTCACAGATTATGTAATAAATCATTTTCAATTGTTGAGTTTTGAGTTGGTTTCTTATGCAGTGATAGATAATTGATACACCAGCCAAACAGATTTTCAAGTATAGAGACTGTTGTCAATATACAAGAAGGCAGGGAATATTGTTCCCATGAGCTATTTCTTAGGCATCTAACAGTGTACTTCAGACAACCAAAATGACTAGAAAAACTTCAATGTAAAGACTAGCGTTAAGCATTAAAACTAGGATTAAATGAGAGTTGTAAAGAAGAATATAGCATATAATGACTCTGTGTTTTGGCAAACAAATAGAATTCAACTAAAAAAATGGAGACAGCAAATGTGAAAAAATTTGAGCTATTTTCTGCAATCATTTTTGATTGTAGTGTTGGTTTTGCTAATCAGATATTATTTTCTATGTATTGTGCTGCAAAGCAAATTAATAATTATACATTATTCTAATTTTGTTATCTCCTACGTCCTTGACAACCGGAAGTCTCAGTGTAGAAGAAATGATATACAGATGTAAGATAGAAAATTAAATAAACATCCTGTGCTTCTGATTTTTAATTGGAAGTATCAGTGTGAACTTGTATGAGATTTTAATTTTATTTTAAAATAATATAGACCTTATATATGTATATATATTTTTGTACCTATGGATATGTATGTTAATCTGATAATGTTTTATGTGTATTGTGGAATAAATCAAATGAATATTTATGTGATATTTAAATTCTGACATTTTCTAGCTGTGTCTACGGAAAAGTCCCAGAAATGAACAAACCTAGTTCCCAGAATGTGGTCTTGAAAGGCTGTTTTCTATTAAAAGAAACTAGAGCTTCTTTGAGAAGTTTTTGATTCTGGGTCTGGAGCATGAAAATGTATAAAATCCTGAAACATTTCTATACTGTATACCAAGGAAGCTATCAACGAATATATGTTCATGACAAAGGAACTCAGGAACTGACTTGAAGAGGCCCTTGGGTGACCAACTATGTTAGTTTTACCATTTTACCATCAAACATCCCAAATCTTGGGAAACTTCTTAGTCTCAGGCAAAGTGGTGGTGTAGTTAATTACTCTTGGAGGCTTGCACTGGCCAGTGGTCAAAGTGGGACAATGTAAGCATGTTAGGATAAGAGGTATAATGGATTAACAGCTTTCATTATGTTTAAATCTATGAGTTTAATGGTAGCAAACAAAACAACACCCCCAAATTAATTGTTCATCACTGGTGAATATTAGGAAACTGTTCTTTCATTTTGAAAACTGATAAACCAAGGGAAAGATCAAATATTTATTTTTACTTGTTTCCCCCTAGGCAAACAAATAGTAGATGAGATAAAGTTTTGTTTTTATAGAGAAATTTTATGTGCTAGCAAAAAAAGACAAAATAATATGATTGGATTATCGCCGTTTTGCAATGTCTTATGTTTTAATGAATTTTGACATTGAGTATCAGTGGCTGCTAATGGCACAAAAAAAGAGAAAGTCACACATGTGTTATAAATATACCACCTCCTAGTGATTAATCTGGCCAAAAATATTAAACTTGAATTTGATGAAGCTGCCTACATCTAACTTCCTATTTACAGGAAATGTAGAAAGCAGAAGAACTTGTTAAACAGAATGGGAATACAGTCAGCAAAACCTGGTCTGTGGGAAACATAGGACAGGTGGTCCAGTATGTTCAACAAATTGCAATGAAAAGAGATGGCAAGGGAAATCTATGGGTTAAAAATAGGCAAAATTAAACTCTAGCAATTAGGCATATATACTTCAGTAATAAAAGTAAGGAAATGATTACTGTAAAAATCAGAATAGTAGTTTTCTTGGTTGAGGGATGGGGAAGTGGAATGGGAACGGGGGATGGGGTGCTGTGATTGGGCTTCTCTCTGGTGGCTGATGTGGTTCTTTCTCTTCATCTGTGTGCTGGTTCCTAGTTCAACTAGCTGTGTTTCTCTGAATGTGGTTTTCTATATTTGTATTATATTTAATAATAAAATTCTAAAATAAAAAATAAGATAGGAAAGGAAATTGATTGGAGAGGATACAGCTGTATTGGGAAATGGTAAGAGTTGATGCCTTATAAATTAGCTAAGACTTGTTGACTGAGAATTTTATTAAATACTATTCTCAGAGGTTTCAACAAAATCTGACGGGAGAGTTACTAAAGTTCATTAAAAAGAGAGCTGGAGTGCTGAAAATTGTATTTTTGAGAAGATAAATCTGACAGGTAGATTGCAGTAAGAGACTAGAAAGCTAGCCAAGAGACCACTGTGTTAAGGTGAAGGTGATAAAGATTTAGTAGAGGCTGGTGCTTGTAGTAATACAGATAAAATAGCAACTGCTGCTTTATACAGTAGGACAGCCAATAAGACTTGGTTACAGATTAAGTACGATTGTTACAAATGAAAACATTAAGTGGTTATCTATAGGCTGTCATCACTACTGACCACACTCAGGCTTCACTGATTCTGATCATCTCTAGAACACACCAGACTTTCTTCCAGCTCTGTCTAGAAGTATATTTTAAAAAACAGACTTGATATAGATGTGTCCTGTTCAGATAAACAAAACCTAAAGCAAAAACCTATATTTTATAGTATGCACAACATCCTTTTCCTCAGTTATATTTTTTACACAATAAAATTCAGTAGTCATTTACTTATTTTACTTTAAGCCATTTTTCTAAGCTGTGCTTTTTTTTTTTTGAGTTGGAGTCTTACTCTGTTGTTCAGACTGGAGTGTAGTGGCAGCCTTAACCTCCTGGGCTCAGGCGATCCTTCCACCTCAGTATCCTGAGTAGTTGGGACTACAGGCACATGCCACCACCCCTGACTAATTTAAAAAAAATTTTTTTGTAGAGACAAGGTCTTGCTATGTTGCTCAGGCTGGCCTTGAACTCCTGGGCTCAAGCAATTTGCCTGCCTCAGCCTTCCAAAGTGCTGGAATTAAAGGTGCCAGGCGTAATGTGTGTTTTAAGTTTTTCAAGAAATTTTACAGGTAAAATCTTAGAAGAACCATAACATTGTATACTTCAGTCTCTCAATGATATTTTATACTTTCAATGAAATAAAACTTTCATTTATTCTACTACAAATTTCAGATTTGAGTTGGAGCCTAATCATTTTCAGGCTGGGTATGGTGACTCATACTTGTAACCTCAGCACTTGGGGACCCTGCAGTGGGAGGATCACTTGAGCTCAGGAGTTCAAGACCAGACTAGGCAACATAGCAAGACTGGATTCTACAAAAAATAAAAATAAAAACTAGCTGGGCATGGTGGTACTTGGCTGTAGCTTTACTGCTAGCTACTTGGAAGGCTGAGATGGAAGGAGCACCTGAGCCCAGGAGGTCAAGGTTGCAGTGAACGGTGCTCATATGCTGTACTTCAACATGGAAGACAGAGTGAGACACTGACTAAAAAAAAAAAAAAAAAAATTATTTTCAGTACTAGATAAAGGAAAATGGGATAAATTGTCTTACCATATATTTTCTGAAATGGTTTCATGTTTTCTGCAGAGTTTGTAAGCAGTTATGGACAAACTTCTGCGGTTAGTTCAATTGTAACAAAATATGTTTGTTTAAGAGTACTATGCTTGTAAAAAACTATTCACATAAATGTTTTTCTTTGAGAGTCATTCAATAAAACTTGCTTTTATTGAAAAATAAAATAAAGACATTAGAAATAAACTCAAAGATGGCATGTTTTAAGGGCATTCCCTTTGTTGGGTAGGATTAGAGAATTCTGAAGGACATTCTAGGTGATCATGTTAGAGTAAGATCTGATATTTTTTCCTTATGATGTATTTAGAATCTCAGAGGAGTGGTTGCTAGTGATTCTATATTCCAATTTGTTGATCTAAAAATACCAATTCTGACAAGCAAGAAACTGATAACAGTGGTTGTTTTTGTTAAGTGCATAGCTGGGACATAGAGATACAGGGGTGTCTTTGTGATGTTATTCCTTTTTATCTCTTGAATTTGAATCATGTGCTTGTATTATCTGATCTGAAAATAAATAGCATTTAATTAAAAGATAAAGATATCCAAATCATCAGTTTTCAGGGGGAAATTTTTTTAGTTTTTTTTGTTTTTTTTCTAGCTTCCTACTCAGACTTCAGCTTTATAGGGGAAATTCTTATTATTTTATTGCTTTAAGTACTCGTTTTTAAGGCTAGTTTCTCTGAAAAGCAGTCAAACATGTTTAACTTACATGCCTTTGACTTACATATGTTTGTAAACATTGTATGTTTGTATGTTTATGGTTATATGTGTGTGGTGTATGCATACATGTTGTGTGGCTTGTGGCTGTGTATGGCTCTGGTGTGTGTATGAATTTCACCCATAAAAGAATGTTTGTAGCTGGAGGCTTATGGACCGAATCTTCCCAGAGCTTTCAATTCTTATTGCCATTTTAGGATCTTTCTTCTTTCCAGAGGAGTTGTCCTTGCTTCTGAACTAGTCTCAGGGCCATTCAAAACTGGTAGTGATGTAGCAGCATAGACTGTCTCTTTCCTTTGTAATCACCGCTGAGGCTGAAGATCACTACATGTTGGTTATTCCATCTGTTCTACACCTCACTCTCCTCCAGGCAACTGCTGTGAATTCAGCTTCTGTAATAAAGTGTCGCATGAATCTTTGTTTCTTATCTCAGCCTTTGCATAGCTTAAGACCTATATTAGATCTGGGAAAGAAAAAAGAGTAGGAGGTGACATGAAAGTATGTGAAATAGTTTTATTTTTTTTGTATACTTTCTTTTTTATAATTTGTTAGTGATAACAACCATTAGGAAAACTGGTGGGGTATTCTTATCCTTTAAGGATGAGCAAAACTGGGAGAAGTTTTAAGACTACTGTCACAGGGACCTAGGAAAGAAACCAGGTTTGGGAATGAAAGAAGGCGGTAGTAGGCAGCTAAGCAGCCTCGTACAGTGGTTGTCAATCTTTGCTGCACATTGGCACCACCTGAGGATATGTAAAAAAATAACGTGCTTGGTTTCCACCCCCAGAGATTTTTTTATTTAATTGGTCAGAGCTGTGGGCTGGGCATTGGAACATTTTGAACCCACCCCCTTAAATGTTCGGTCAAGACTGAGAACCACTGGTCTAGAGAAGTAAAACTGGTTCAGGACTGAGAATAATACTTGGGTCTCACAGTGCCTCAATCCCAAAGTCTCTCCATTTGGGATAAATTGGAGTTTATCGTAAAATGTAAATATAGTACTTCTGTGTGTTCCCTAGAAGATTTGATGCTTTTAAAGACTTGTGATTATTTAGGTTTCTGATTGGTGGGAAACAAAAGCATGAGTGAATCTTTAGCATCTGGAAAGAATGGCTAGATCCACATATTAACAGTGATAAAATTTCATGAATCAACTATACTTGTTTAACATTGTGATATTTGCACAGGTTGCCTGTGATTTGCTTCGGAGAATTATTCGCATCTTGTATCTCAGTAAGAGACTCCAAGGACAGCTGCAGGGGGGAAGTAGAGAGATAACAAAAGCTGCTCAGAGTCTCAATGAACTTGGTAAGTCCGTTTTTGATTACAAGGTTAGTAGACGTTTAAAGATTTTTAAGTCATTTGATTTGTTGACTTTTCTTATCACCATTAAGAAATACTATTGAGTAAATTTTTAAGATAACAGGCTGTATACAACATTGTCACTTTTCAGAATGGGTAAAATCAATTGATTTCTTGAAAATGCTGTTTAATTGTCGTACAGTAAAATTGGCCTGTTTTCATGTAACCACCACAGAACATGATGCAGAAAAGTTCCATCATTCCCCCACCCCTGCCCATACTCCCTCATTATCCCTTCGTGATGTCACTCACCCTCTTCCCCTAACCCTGGCAACCACTGATCTTTTATCTTTTCTCCATCATTGTAGTTTGGAGTTTTTGCAAATGTCACATAAATAGAATTATAAAGTAGATAACCTTTTGAGGCTGGTTTCTTGTATTTAAAATAATACCTTTGAGATTTATCCAAGTTTTGAGGTATACCAATAGTTTGTTACTTTGTGTTGATGAAATACCATTGTAGGGATGTACTGCAGTTGATTTATTGATTGACTGGTTGAGGACATTTGTTGTTTTCAAGATTTTAGTGATTGTGAATAGAGCTGCTATAAACATTGTGTGCAGGTTGTGTAAAGTTAGCTTTTCTATTCTCTATGGAAAATACCCTGGAAAAAATGCTGTTTTTTTTAGATGACAAATCTCATGTTGATATTATGCCTAGAAGATTTAGGTAATTCATTTTTTGTTTATTATTTTCTCAGACATTTATTGCTGGCCCTTGACACTCAAGGGGTGTAATGCCCATGATGTTGATGATTAACAAACTGCAAGGTCCATGATGCAGCCTTCCTTAATTTTTCAGGCAAAATTTTGAATAGTTAGCGAATGCACGTAGAACTGCCCAGCACCTTAATTAGGCTTTGTGGGTTTTTTTCATTGAGTATCTAGCAATTTTTCTGAGGTGGATATATTTAGTGGTATTTGTGTACTTTTATAGGTTCTGAAGTCTTTGGTTATATTCATCTCAAATATCAAATCTGACTTTTGGTGTTGTGATTTGAAAGTAGTCTTGCCAAAATAATATCAGAAAAATGTGCATTACTTGTTCTTTCTGAATTTTGCTATCTTTTACTTCTCAGTTATATATAATTATGCTACATTGTAATGCTTATGTTTTTTACTGATCAAGGAAATGTAATATCCTTCACAAATCATGTTTCAACAACATTTTATGTGTATAATTCTCAAATATAGGTTTTACTGAGGTACATTATTGGGAATATATATAACTTGTAATTTGTTATGTTTGGAATATATTATATAACAAGTTAAATTTTTAAGTCAGGTGTGGTGACTCGAAGGCTGAGGTGGGAGAATCACTTGAGGTCAGGAGTTTGAGACCAGCTTGGGCAACAGAATGAGACTTTGTTTCCAAAAAATTAAAATTAAGATGAAAAAATTAACCAGATGTGGTGGCTTACGCTTATAGTTTTAGCTACTTGTGATTTTGGGAGGATCACTTGAGCCCAGGAATTTAAAGCTGTAGTGAGCTGTGATCACACCATTGCACTGCAGCCTGGGCGATAGAATGAGACCCTGTCTCAAAAAAAAGTTAACATTTTAAGCAATGAGTAATGCTTGAGTGTTGTTTTCACAGTATGTTCTAAACATAGGAGTGTAATAATTCTAGTATCAGCTGTTATATTTTGCTCTATCACATTTAATTCTATGAACCAAAACTAGTTTGTAGAATAATAGAATCACTGACACTCCTTCATATTAAAAAATAGCTAAATTTTGATTATGATTATCATCTTTTCTAGAATCAACAGACCCTGTAATACAAATGGCGATGTCTTTTTTAAAAAATAAAGATGGGCAGAAGTATAGATCATAATGTTCTGAGTTGGTACAAGGCAGAGTGTAAACTATTATTCTTTCATTCTGGTGTTAACTTTACCCAAAGTTTCTTATAAATATTAAATGTTAAAAATGTGATTGAGAAAGTTAGTTCATGGTGAAATTATTTCAAAGTAGATTGTATTAACTTAAAAATTTTCCCCTCTGTTTCCTGGACTGGAGTGCAGTGGCATGATCACAGCTCACTGTAACCTCAAACTCCTGGCCGAAAGTGATCCTCCTGCCTTGGCCCCCCAAGGCATAATTTAAATTTTTAAAGCTTTGCCAATTACAAGTATTTGATTTGCAAAGACGTCTTCTCTTTATCATTTACCACTGTGTTTGAATGTTGACTAGTCCTGACACTGGTAGCTAATGAGGTGAAACCAAGAGAAAAAGAAAGTTTCTACATTTGGAGTTAGTATTTGAATAAAAGCAATAATTTGCCAGTCACTATTGCAATTGCACATGTACACTAAGTGACATTTCTATGGTTGAATCATCTCCAAGATGGTCAGTGGCTTTATCAGTATGACTGTGGTTCTGCCATCCAAGTACTAACCAGGCCCTACCGTGCTTAGCTTCTGAGATCAGATAAGATCGGGTGTTCAGGGTGGTATGGCATAGACAGAATTTCATTACAAAGAATAAAATGATCAAGAGTAGCGGTATTTATACCACAGGCCTTAAAGGTTAACTTGTTAAGAAGCATTTTCTCAAACTTGGAAGGTTCTGTGGCTTGCATTGGGATGGCCAGGTGAAATAAATTGTCATCTGAAAATCAACTGTGTTCCAAGGCACTGGGATAGGGGAATGACTGCTAGTGGTACAGATTTCTTTTGGGGATGATAAAAGCGTTCTAGAGTTAAACAGTAGTGACTGTTATGCAACCTTGTCAGTATACTAAAACCACTGAATTATACACTTTAAAAAGAAGTATTTCATGTTAGGTAAATTATATGTCAAATTTTAAAGTATATTCTGGATACCTAGTGACAATTATAATCATATCCTATTTTTTTAAAATTTGAGGTGTGTGATATCCAATAAGCTGTATATGAGAGGAGACCAAAAAATTCCCAGAATTTATTTATAAAAGCATGTGCATTCTTGCATGTTTAAACTTCAGTCACCTTCAAAAGTACTCTTCGTTTGATGCAATACACCTATGGAGACAGTTTTCCACTGCTCAATTTTTTTTTTTTTTTTAGTCAGTAAGTATTTATTGAGCAATTCCAGTCCTAGGCACTTTCTGAAGCACTGGGGATATAGCAGTAAACACAGAGGCCACACCTGCCCTCAGGCCTTTCTCTTGCATGTCAGGTATTTTATACAGCAGCATTTCCAGGTCACCTGGGCTGCTCTGCTGCCACCTTACTTTCCATTATACTTTACTCTACATATTTAAAATGTAGAAGTTCTATGTTAATACATTAGATACTAACCAAAAACTTTGTATTATTAGATGGTAAAACAGATGTCCTAATCCAGTATATCATTTAAGAAAAGCAAAGATGGATTAATTTAGTTTATAAAGATTACATTAAACTATTTAGTTTGGTTTTAACATTAAGCAATATATATGTAGACCATTTTTATTTTAAACAAAAATATGAGCTTTATAATTCAGCATCATTGAATTAAAAATACACTTATCTGTTGGCACCACATCTGTGAGGGGTCATAGAAGAGGAGGGCCTCTGAGCTTGTCCACCTGGGGCATCTGATTTACCTGCAGTGACTGCAGTATTGTCTACATAGACAGTTGCCGTGATCAACAGCAGAAACTTTTAGATCCTCCTGACCTACTAGAAGTTTCATTTTCCTTTATTGTCCCTTTTTACTAATGGAATATTAAAATGCTTAGCTTGAATGCCAACATCACTTCAGTGTTACAACACAAAACAAAATATAAGCGTGCTGTGGCAAAAGTTTCAGTCTAAAATTATTTTACTGCCACACAACTACATACAGTCATATACATTTGGAGACAATTTTCACATGACACATAAACTAGGAAAATAAATACTTCCCTTCATCACCCAATTCCCAATGGTTTGATTCTAAAAACCATCTCTTGCTCACTTACCAAAGATTCTGACTATACATCAGACAAATTCCTCTTGATTTCCCTATTAAGATAGTTTATCAAAACAGTTACGACTCTCACTTGTTTTTTAAGGCTGAGACATCAGTTTTGACATCACAACCACCCTCCCTGTGTCAGTGTTCTGAAAGCCCTGCCCACATCCTCCCTGACAAGGGGTATATCCTGTACTTCTGGTTGCAGCCAGTGGTGGTCCTGAGGTCTAGAGCAGCCCGGGTGGGGCTCCCTGGGATCCAGTTCAGTGGGCATGTGCTACCTAAACAGTCAGGCCTCAGGCCCCCCAAGGAACCCGGTCCCATAAGCAGCCCCAGCTCTTGCAGGTGGCAGAGGAAAAGGTGCTGCTGTGAGAGATGGAGGAACTGAGCTCTGAGTGTGTCTGTCTAGAGGATGAGTTAGATGAACTCCATGCTGAGATGGAAGAGATGAGAGACAGTAACTTAGAAGAAGATGTTTACTGGACCATCAAAACAATTTTTGAACTTGTCAATTTTGATGCCTTTTAGTACTTCTGCCGTTTATTGTTTCACTTCTTCCACGTCGGCAAAACATTTCTCTTTGAGACTTTTTTCATCCAGAAAACAGCAAAAGGTCGTTCAGGGTGAGATTAAGTGAATAGAAAGGGTGGGGCAGGGGATCATGACGTTTTTGGCTAAAAACTGCTGAACACCCAGCACTGTATGGGCAGGTGCATACATAAATCACCCATCATGAAATGGGCAAATGTGTTGAAAGAATCTCCAAAAAAATTTCACTGAAGGGAAATGCAGCCTCTTACAACAATGCTTGCTAGTGCACTGATGTCATGGGTTCCTAGAGCACTCACCTAGCTGGGGAAACGTGCTACAAGGTGCCCACTCTCCAAAAAATAATTCTGGGTTTTTTTTTTGGGGGGGGTCCCCCTTTGTATATTGCAAATACACAATTTAGTAAGTTTTGACATAAAACCATTACCAATATCAAGATAGTGAATATGACTATCACCCTCAAAAGTTTCCTCAAGCCCCTTGGTAACACCCCAAACATTTACTCATCTGCTTTTTGTCACTGTAAGTTACTTTCCACGTTAAAGAGTTTTATATGAATGGAAAAACACACTTTACACGTGTATTTTTGTTTTTCCTCTTTCAGCCAGCTTAATTATTTTGAAATTCATCAGTGTTGCGTGTATTAGTAGCTTATTTCTTTTTATTAGTGACTAGTTTTCCACCGATATATCACAGTTGGATTATCCATTCACCTGTTGATAGACATTTAGGTTGTTTCTCGCCTTTAGGTATTACAAATCAAGCTGCTATGCACACTCATGTACAAATCTTTGTATGAGCATATACTTTCATTTCTCTTGGATAATTACCTATGAGTGAAATATCTGAAATATGTAGGTGCATATTTAACTTTTAAAGAAATTGTCAAGGTTTTTTTTCAAAGTAGTTGTAGTATTTACATTCCTACTGATAGTGTACAAAAATTCTACTTTGCGAGGGGCCAGCCTCTGCAAGTTTTGGGGAGTCCCTTGGAAGATGTGGTGGCGTCGGCAAATCTGTAGGGATAGATATTAAAAGAAAGAAAGATGGAAGGATAGATATAAAGAGGAAGAAAGAGAAAGAAATTGGACAACTGTTCAGTGAAATGAACAGAAGCCGTTTATTGAAAGTTACAGCAGGTATTTATCCCCAAATTTTACACAGACAGTCTCACAAGTCTTTCACATGAACACAAAACCAGGTGCAGGAGGGGCGTCCCCCACCCACCAGATGTTTTCTCAGGTATGAGGAAGGACAAACCCCAAGATTGTCTTATTGTTCCCTTTGCTAGTTAATGCTCTTCAAAAGCAGTGCAACAATCCCTATGAGCCTAATGATGTTCTGATAATCAATAACTTCTAAAGCTCACACAATACCCATGATGACTAACTTAAACTTTATTACCTTTCTATTCTATGCTAATACTACTTACACAATGCTACGGAAGCTCTTAATTATAGCTTAAGCCAATTCCTAAAGAATGTGGCCCAGTCCAAAGATCACCTGGGCTCTACAGGATGTGACCCAGTCCAAGGTTCATGGTGGGCCACTTTTTGGAACAATAGACTACAATCTCTTAACAAAATGGCTGTTCTAAAGTTCTATATATCCTAGTTTCTATGAAAGTTTCTAATTCCTAATCCTAATATATAAAGCTGATCAGCAGCAGCAAAGCTTCTAAAAATAAAACCCAAATATAAGCTGTAAATGTACTAAGGCCAAAACCACAATAGTAGAAAATGGAGACAATGAAATTTCTAAAGTTAACTGTATTCTTATTAAACCTCAAAATTTCATGATTGGTCATGCTTGAACTAACATGATTCCCTGACGTTAGCATGACCTATTCTACAATACTTTCTTATGAATAAAATAAATTCAATTTCTATAATAGATAGAAAAAACCCTACACTAACTGTAGCTAAAGCCGGCCTAAAAGAATGCAGCCCAGTCCAAAGTACACTCTGGGCCCTCAGGAATGTGGCCCAGCCCAAGCTTTGTGCTGGGCCATTTCTGATAACTCTTCATAATCATCTGTACCATTGAAAAGCTGAAAACAGCTCTCCATAAATATATACTAATTCTACAAATATACTTTAAAATCTTATAAAGAGGCTTGTACCGTGTAAAAGGCTCCCAAATGTGACCTGAGTTTGAATTATATCTAATACCTAAGCCGAAACTGTAGTTTATGGGAAACAGGAACAATGGGTTTCTAGAGTGAGCCATGCCTGTCACAGTCACAGAGCCTTCAGCTTAGATCAGCAGAGTTCCTTTAGGTTACTTGTACTGCATGGTAAAAGGAGGAGGAAAATGGGATCAACGGCTCCTAAATACATCCTAGTGGTCTCAGGGTCCATGGCCCTCCCTGATCCCTAATGCTCAGTGGGCCTCCGTGGCCGGCTCCCAACACTACTTTTCCTACATCTTTCCAATAATTATTATAGTCAGTCTTCTTAATTTTAGTCAATCTAGTAGGTAGGTAGTAGTATCTCATTTTGAGTTTTCAAGAAAAGCTACTAGAACTAATAAAGGCATTTAGTAAGATTTCAGGACACTACATCAATATATAAAAATTACTGTATTTCTGTTTGATTTTTTTTTTTTTTTTGAGTCATGATCTTACTCTGTTGCCCAGGCTGGAGTGCAGTGGCGCAATCATGGCTCATTGTAGCCTTGACCTACCCTACTGGGCTCAGGTGATCCTCCTGCCTCAGCCTCCCAAGTAGCTGAGACTACAGGTATGCCTTATCACACCTATCTAATTTTTTGTATTTTTTGTAGTGGTGAGGTCTCGCTGTGTTGCCTAGGCTGGTCTTAAACTCCTGGGCTCAAGCAACCCTCCCACCTTATCCCCCAAAGTGCCAGGATTACAGGCATGAGCCACTGTGCCTGACTGTATTTCTATGTATGATATCAGCATCAAGCAATTGGAAATTGAAATTTTAAAAATACTACTTATAATAGCATAAAATGAATGACAGACTTCAGGATAAGTCTGACAAAGGATATGAAAACCTGTGTATTGAAAACAATAAAACACGAGAACAATTAGAGAAAACGTAAATAAATATATCTTGCCCATCAGTTGAAAGACTTAATATCGTTTATTAGGATGTCTGTTTTTCCCAATTTGATCTATAGATTCAACACAGTTAACAATCTAAATTCTAGAAAGCTTTTAGAAATTGACAAGTTGATTTTAAAATTCATATGGAAATGAAAAGGATCTAGAATAGCCAGAATAATTTTCGAGAGAAACCAAAGTTGGAGGAATAAACCTGATTTGAAGATTTATTATGGACTTATTATAGTAATCAAGACATAAAGGGAGACAAACAGATCAATGAAACAGAGAAGCTAGAAATAGACCTACACATATATTAACAATGAATTTTTTTGGATGTATTTAGTAGAGAAAGAATAGTCTTTTCAACAGATGGTGCAGGAGCAAAATTATGCAAAACAGTGAACTTGTATCCATACTTCATCTAAAGGTATTAACTCAAGATGGATTCCAGTCCTAAATTACACAACCTAAATTTTTTGAGCTTATAGAAGGAGATATGGGAGAACATTTTTGTGACTTTGAGTTAGGCAGTAATTTCTAAAGCACAACTCACAAACAATTGATGTTAGATTTTATCAAAATTTAAGACTTCTGTTTTTCAAGTATTACTGTTAGGAGAATAAAAAGACAAATCATACACAGAGAGAAAAATATTTGCAAATTATATATTTGACAGAGGACTTGTATCCAGATATATAGAAAAACTTGCAAAACTCAGTAGGAATTCTAACAATCCACTTGAAAAATAGCAAAAAGTTTGAACAGACATTCCACCAAAGAAGATGCATGGGTGACAAATATTCATATGAAAAGATGCTCAACATCATTAGGCATTAGGGAAATGAAAATTAAAGTTACACTAGTATCTTATTGGCATAGAAAAATAGAATTATTTTAGTAGACTTATTGTACTTTTTCATGCAGGTTATTATTATGTAATTGTTTAAAAAAATTCAACTACATAGTATAGATTGAAGGATTAAATTAAATCATGCTGATTTATGATTTTTCTTCAAGTATAGTATTGGTACTAGATGAAAATTTAAATGGGCCTTACTACAAAGTGATAACATTATTTGAGTGTTGTTAAGATAATATATGTAAAAAATTGTTGGTTTTGGCCAACTACCTTTGTTAGTTGTTGTTTGCCCATGTAAGCAGGGTTGCCATGTAATTTATAATTTTAACATTTTTCTGATTTTTTTTTTTTTTTTTTGAGACAGAGTCTGGCTCTGTCACCCAGACTGGAGGGCAGTGGCATGATCTTGCAGTCTTGACCTCCTGGGCTTAGGTGATCCTTCCACCTCAAACCTTCTGGGTAACTGGGACTACAAGTGCCATCACCACTCCCGGCTAATTTTTTTTATTTTTGGTGGAGACAGAGACTTGTTATGTTGGCCAGGCTGCCCAACAATTCTGGCCTCAAGCAATTCTCCTGCCTCAGCTTGGCCTCCCAAAGTGCTGTGCCTGGCCAACATTTTTCAGACTTTTCGAACGCTTGGGTCACTGTGAACTAGAAGAGGACAGCTCCTTTGAAATTAAAGTAGTGTCTGAAAACACTTAACATAGTTAGAAATATTGAAAATGTTCTCATATCTTGATCAGGTTGAGTATCAGATTTGCTTATTTCATGGAATGCATTCTTGTTTTATCCATGTTCAGTTGAAGTTGTAGTGGTGAAACCAGAAAAATGCTGTATTTTTGCAATCAGCATTAGTATTTTCTAGTTTTTCCTTTGGAATATTATCAGACATTCCACCTATAATTTGAATACCGTACCCTACCTGTAGTAAAGCTATTGGTGAAGAATCTAGCGTGCTCTTTGCTTCAGTGTTATCAAGTGGTAAAATTCCACCAGATTCTATTGGATTCAAACATTCAGAGGCAGAAAGAACATGGACAATGTAAATCTGTACTATTTAAAATTTAGTACCTGCTTTTTTCTTGTATACTAGTGTCCTTGGATTTGTTGAGAAACTAATTTGAACCTAGTTTCTTTCTACCTGCAATTTCATTTCAATTCTTTCATTTTATTTCTTCTTATTTATATTAAACATGACTTGCTTTTGAAAGGGTGTTTTTAAAAAATTAATCTTTTAATTACCTTAAGATTTATCATATATTTTTGAGATTCATGGTTGCCAAGAGATAGTATTTAGTTTGGTCTATTTTATACTTTTTCTGACTTAGACATTTTATCTTGCTGACACTGAGAACTGACTTAATAATTGTTCATGGGTATTTTACTGCCTAACTTTTCTAAAGTAGTCATTAATTCAGAAGGATTGCCAAACCCAGCAGGTCGATGCTGGAGTGACTGTGAGGGTGCCAACTGCATTCTAACCTGGGTAACAGAGTGAGACTGCAACTCAAAAAAAAAAAGAAAAAGAAAAAAAAAGTCATTGATTTAATAATACATAATGAGAACTAATAATAAATCAAAAAATGAATGAAAAAGATATTTACAATACTAAAATAGGGATGATTTGTGGGGGGTTTCTTGAACAGCCCAGCTTTTATATTAAAAGGCCTCAACTGAGGCAGGATTTCATCATTCTCGCCTCCACCTCCCACTGATGTGCATTCTTTTCACTCAATTTTTGAGGGGAGATAGAATATGGGATTCATAGGAGGGTGAGGATTACTGGATCTTTTATTGACCATAATGATAAATCATCCTTCTGAAATTTTCCCAGTTCTATAAATCTATATACATTTGCACTCTTGACTATTAGAATGATTCTCTACTAATCCCACTTATTAAAACAAACTTGATACTTTAAATTTAGAGGTTAATAAGATAAACTTTGTATCCTTTTGTAATATTATGTTTTCTTTACTGAAATATAATCTCTCCATTTTTTCAGGTCTACTTATACATCTTATAAGATTTAAAAAATAATATATACTAGATATTGAATCTTACGATAATTTTATTTCTATGTAGCTTTGTATTATTTTATTATTACCTCTTTTTAACTTATCCTACAAATAGGGATTGAGGGAGGAAAATTTTCCCATAAAAAGTAATCAGATCATACTTTCATGGATACTCTTTAATCGGTTTATGAAAATCATTTATAGTTTATTTATTAAACAATTAGGTTTCAATATACATAAGCTCTATAGCTTATCTGGAATCTGGGATAAAATGTCGTTTTTGTCCTTGAAAAGTTTAAGATCTGTTCTTATCTATAAATTCAGCATTAAACTGGTAATAGAAATATAATAATGATAACAATTACGAGGATGATATCTATGGGGGGAACTGATCTTCTCTTCTCCTAGTTTTCCTATTTTAGCTCATCTGCCCTTTCCATGAAGTAACAAGAAAAACCCTTTAGTCATTCTCTTACCATAAAACTTAGAAAAATTCATTAACTTATTCCATCAGTGTTTATTGAATACCTACTATGTGTACCATGTGCTATTCTAGACATTGAAGATTCAAGGTAATGGCCATAACAGAGAGTTTCCTAGCCTTTATAGTGTTTACATTCTGTTGGGTCCTAAGGTCTCACATATCTGGTATAGCTATACAAATATGATTCCAGAGCCTAAGCTCTTAAGTTATCAATGCTGTACTCACTTTGTACTCTTTTCTTAAACTCTATGGCAGCATCTAATTGCTTCACAAAAGGGATTGCAGCCATTAGTAGAAATTCTCAGTGTCATTTTTTTTAAAGGAAAAAAAAATCACATTTTATTCTACTTTCTTAAGAATACCTTGAATATAAAGATAAGTCTAAATGAGTATATGTTATAATTCAGTGAAAATGAGAAAGTGATATTTGAAATATAACCTCATATTTAAAAAATTAGTATATATTATACATATGATATGCCATTTTATACAGAGAAAATATTTTTGTTGTGATTGTGGGTTGACTGTTTTTACTAACTTAACATTCTATATTAAAGCTTTATTGACTTATCTAAGATTCATTTTTAAAAAGTATAATCAAGTAATTGATGTGATGGAAAGAAAATATTTCCTCCATGAATTTTTGCTGCTTATAATCTATTTTCTGAGTTTTACTTTTTGTCACTAAGCGGCAGCGTGTTAACACTGTATCACAAAAGCATATCATTAAAAACCAAATTAATCATAGAAAAATTGTGATATATTTATTATGTAAGGTAGAGATAGTGTAAGTTTGTTTCATCCATTAATGTTCTTATCGTAGCTGTAATTTTTTTAATCTGATGATACTTACAGGCAAGCATTTCTGATTTGTGTGCAAATGAGAGAACATATGATATATATAATCTTGCCCCATAATATGTACTCATTAATTACTGAACTAATGAATGTTTTTTGAGATGTCTGTAAGATGCCATAGTGAAAATTTTAGAAAGTTTTATTTCAAACCTATTAAAATTACTTAATGGGAGGAAAGCTTGTAAATATACCAATAAATTCTTTCCAGTATGAAATTATGTTTATCCTTGTTACAGGTCTGAAGTGACTTGTTTCTTAAATGCATTGATGCATACTTAGTTTTTTTGTGTGTGTGACTACTTTGACATAGTGAATTAAATGTGCATTTAAAAATCTACAGTGTAATGACATAGGATGATAGTCATTTTCAGTATGGATGTTTGATTTAGATGGTCTCTAAATTTCTTACATAAGTGACTAGGTTCAGCTACCACCAGGTGGGGGTGATGCTGTACACAAATCTAAATAGTCACAGTGGCTTATGTTTAGATATGGGTTTGTATGTGGTAGATATAAGCTTATTAAAATATCACAGGCTTGTACACAAAACCATTTTTAAAGCTAATTGAAGCTAATGCTTAAAATTTATACATAACATATTTATGCAGCATTTATGATGCTGTTTTTTTTGAATTGAAGTCTCATTCTGTCGCCCAGACTGGAGTGCAGTGGCTGCTCCCGGCCACCGCAGCCTCGACCTGCTGGGCTCCGGCGATCCTTCCGCCTCAGCCTTCCGAGTAGCCGGAATTACAGGTGCGCACTACCACGCCCAGCTAATTTTTGATTTATTGTAGAGATGAGGTCTCGCCTGCCCAGGCGGGTCTCGAACCCGCGGGCTCAGGCAATCTACTCACCTCAGCCTCCCAAAGGCGCGGGATTACAGGCTGAGTCACCGAGCCCGGTTTATGATCCTGTTTTATTAGTTCTATCTTTTATCACATAGTATCAAAAATTTAAGATAGCATGCAAACAAAAACAAGCAGCTCTTTTGTTGTAAACATTAATCTGTTGTTTTTCTAAATTTCAAAGTTGCAGTAGCATTTCTAGGTATATATTCTATTTCATATGGTTTAATAATGCTTATGGAAGCTCTCTGTTTTACCTTACTGTCACCACTTGCTGGAACATTTGTCACTGAGAACAATTTATTTAGTGTAAGGTTTTTCAAACCAGTAATGTATCAAAGTTTTCAGTTTCTTAATTCTAAAGGGTTGTATTTTTTGTTTGGATGCTTATACCAATAATTCTCAACCTCTTTTTCCTTCTAGTATATAATACTAATAATATTAATTTTAAAAAATGTATCTTAAATATAAACAAACAGTGCCTCAGAACAACAGCTCATTATATTGTGACTGTTCCTTTAAAATGGTGTTAGCTTTCTTAATGAATTACAGCTTTGGGACTCTACATCTACTTTTATACAGGAATATTAGGTGGATTTTCTACTTGCCATTGCCATTATACTTTATCACTTGATGTATAGAAAAGCCACTAACAATGTGAAACAGTTTTTATCAGTCTTCAGTTTAGTAAGTTAAAATAGGCTAAGGACTATTTTATACTCCTGAGCTATTTTATATTCTTGGAGAATTTGGAGATCTTTGGTGATCACACACCTATATTTATAAAGATATTGGCCTTTAGATTGCTTGTAGTATATTTGACTTTGGTATCGGGGTGATAAAATAAATTAGAAAGTGTTTGGAAGAGTTTGAGAAGGCTTGATATTTATTCTTCTTGAAGTGTTTGGTCGACCTGGGCACAGTGGTGCACATTTGTAGTCTCAGCTACTCGGGTGCCTGAGGTGGAGAGCTTGCTTCAGCCTAGGAATTCAAGACAAGCCTGAGCAAAATAGCAAGATTTCATCTCTAAAAATAAATGGATGGAGAAAAAAAAATTTGGTTGAATTTATCAGTGAAGCCATCTGGTCCAGACTTTTCTTTCTTGGAATTTTCTTGCTTTCTTTTATGTTACCAGATCCTTTTGTATATTCCATTTTATTTTGTTCATGGACTTTTTAGCTATATACTTGTATTATTTTTCTAAGAATTTCACTAGCGCTTACAAGATGCATCTTTATTTTAGCACCATCTATTTGGTGTTAGTCTTGAATTACTTCAGGTGAACTATTAGCTGCTATGAAGTCATTGTCTGTTAAATCCCACATATTAGCCCCACTCTGTCAATTTTTGTTGATCGTCTTTTTTTTTCTTTTTTTCATGGGTGTGGATCATGATTTTCTTTTTCTTTGCATGTGAACCAAATGTGATTGAAAACTAGATATTATGGATAGTACATTTTAGTAATTCTAAATTCTGTTATGTTCTCTGAGGATCACTTTGTTGTTGTTTTTTTGTGTTTTGTTTTAGCCTGCAGTACAAGTTTAACTTGCATGGTATCAAACTGTACATTTTTTTCCTTGCATTATATAGTTACTATCTTTGCTCAGTTCTTTCATCTTGCAGATGCTTCTTTTGCAGCTCATCATACATCTGTAGTTAGCTATCACAAAGGATTTTGGCAAAGCTGATACTAAAATCACCCCTTTTTCCTCTGAGTGTTTCCTCCCTGATTTTTCAGTTGCTCTTCCAGTCATGAGGTCAGTTCTCTGACACCTCAAGTTAGTAAGACCCAGCTTTCTGCTGCTTGAACTGTGGTATGTTTAGGAAATGCCATCAGTCTGAAATGGTAGCAAATTCACCTATCTCACAAGTCTTTTAAGGGTAGACTCCTGTATGACTTTTGCTTGCTTTTTTATTTCCAAATCCCCTTGAATCTCCTCCATCCATGTGTATATTAATAGTAATCCAGGGATTTGGGTCCTGCTCCTTCTGCAGTTCAATTGCTTTTAGAATTTCTTGCCTTATTATAGCTACTCTGCCCCTGATTCCTGTCCTCTGCCATCTCCAGACTGCAAACCTGTATGTTTCTTCTCTAAGATCTGTAGGATTTGGAATGGAGGTGATGTTGGGAACTGTGGTGGTGAGTGCCCTCAGGCAAAAATGGCCAGACTTTTAATTTGTACCCATTGCAATTTCTGTAACTCAAAAGTAAATCCTTTGGCATATTTCTGCCTTTTGTTATTTCCATTGCCTTTAAATACAGTCATGCATCGTTTGACAGTTGCTCAAAGAAATGCATCATTAGGCAATTCATCTTTGTATGAATATCATAGAGTGTGTACTTCCAAACCTAGATGTTATAGCCTACTGCACACCTAGGCTATATGACATAGCCTAGTGCTTCTAGGCTGCAAACCTGTACAACATGTTACTGTTCTGAGTACCGTCGACAATTTTACCACAATGGTAAGTATTTGTATATATAAACCTGTCTAAACATAGAAAAGGTAACACATTGCATTGAGCTAAGGTTACCACGGATGTGACATCATAGGCTATTGGAAATTTTCAGCTCCATTATAATCTTATGGGACCATTGTTATTGACCAAAACATCATTATGCAGCACTGACTGTAGTATATATTTAAAAATGCTTTATCTAGATTTAGAGCTTTATGTGTAGGAAACTATGCCTGACAATTCACTCTGCCATTGGTGGAAACTAGATGAAACTAATTTGTGTTTTCCTATTTCTCATATGCACTCAAAGACTGAAAAATTGAATGAACATTGGAAATTTGCATCACTTTGATAACCATCTATAGGTTGAGAATGCATGCATTACTTTTAGTTTTAAAATTAGAGGTAATGTTAAATTTAGTCTTAACTTTTATGAATATAAAATCTTTGTATTCCCAAAGAACGAATAGACATAAGAATATCATCAAGTAACTTTATCTTTACTTTGACTTTTTATTTTTATTTATTTATTTAAAAGATGTGGGGTACAAATTCAGGGTTAGGTATACAAATGTTGGTTATGCAGGTACCCTTGTTGATGAGGTGTGCCCCTCCCTCCCCTAGCAATGTCACTCAACTGCCAATCTCACCTCCCCTCCCGTGGCAGTTTCCCACTACTGCCAGTCCCTTTCTGATAGTATTATAATTGTTCAAGGTCTTGTGAGCAAGAACATATGGTACTCTATTCTTTGTTTCTGTGATAGGTCACTGAGTAAGATCCATCCAAGTTGCTGCGAAGTTCATATGTTTGTCCTTTATGGCCGCATAATATTCCATTGTGTATATGTACCACATTTTTTTAATCCAGTCCAGCTTTGATGGACAGCATGGTTGGTTCCATGTTTTTGCTATTGTGAATACAGCTGCAACAAACATATGTGTGCAGGTATCTTTTTTGTAGAATGATTTTAGTTCCTCCAGGTATATTCCCAATAGTAGAATTGCTGGGTCATATGGAAGGCCAATTTCTAATTCTTTCAGAAATTGCCACACTTTTCTTCCAAAGAGGTTGCACTAGTTTTCATTCCCGCCAGCAGTGTAGAAGTGTTCCTTTTTCTTTCTTTCTTTTTTTTTTTGAGTTGGAGTCTCACTCTGTCACCCAGACTGGAGTGCAGTGGCCACTCCTG
>NW_007223631.1:143162-146837 GCF_000164805.1 Carlito syrichta | reverse complement strand
TGAGCACTTTTTCATGTGTTTGTTGGCTGCCCGTATATTTTCTTTTGAGAAGTGTCTATTCATGTCTTTTGCCCACTTTTTAATGGGGCTTTTTTTTTTCCTTTGACACTTTTGAGTTCTTTGTAGATCCTAGATGTTAGGCCTTTGTCAGATATATAGTTGGCAAATATTTTTTCTCATTCTTTGGGCTGTCTCCCTGCTCTCTTGACGGTTTCTTTTGCTTTTCAGAAGCTCATCAGTTTGATGAGGTCCCACTTGTCTATCTTACTTACTTTGACTTTTGAGGTCTGCTGCTATTTAAGTTATTGCATTGCTTTGAAAAGATGACATATCTTGTGGAAATTTTTGAATAAAGCCAAGTTAGTTTTATGTGATCATTTTTAGCTATTCAGCAATCTATTTTCTAAGGCAAATCTTTCCTTTGTTTAGAAGAGCAACAGTAAAACTATGACCATAGAAGTTATTCTTTCACTTTGTCAAAATTAATTTGAAACAGCAACACTTTTTAAATAGTTTTTGAATATATTTAATATCTAAGATTCTGGATGTTGAGTGTCTTGCATGCATGGGTCTTAGTATCAATTTAACAAATTTGCTCTATTTTTATGATGTGAACGGCGTTGTGATTTCTAGATAATGTCATCTAAGCCTGTTGTCTTTTGATATGACTTTAGCCTTGCGGGAAGATTATTTAAGGTTAAAGATTTGTGGAACACAGAGGCAGTAAAGCAAAAAGAGGAATTTAAAAGCAGAGTAAGTGCTATTTTAGAATAAGAAATGTAATTTACTCAACTTTGAGTTAGTTATGTTCAGATATACAGATATTCTTTGATTTAACGCATTTAGTGATAATAGCTAATTGATGGATTCAGTAATAGCGATAGTGTTTAATGATGCAATTTGTTCAGCATTTTGAACTCTAATGCTTTTGATCCTAACAACTTTTGAGGCTAAAGAATAGTGTCTTACTCCATTTTATGCTGCTATAACAGAATACCACAGACTGAGTAATTTATAAAGAACAGAAATTTATTCTAAAGGCGAAAACTTCCCCTCCTTTCTTTCTTTCTTTCTTTCTTTTTTTTTTTTTTTTTAGCAACATTGATCCATTCATGAGGGTGGAGTCTTCATGACCTAGACACCTCCCAAAGGCCTTACCTTCTTTCTTTCTTTCTTTCTTTTTTTTTTTTTTTTTAGCAACATTGATCCATTCATGAGGGTGGAGTCTTCATGACCTAGACACCTCCCAAAGGCCTTACCTTCCAACACTGTTGCTTTGGGGATTAAGTTTTCTGCATATAAATTTGGGAGCACATTTTCAGACCATAGCAGCTTGTAACATATTCTTTGTTGTTTTTTTTGATTTCACATCAGGGACCTCAACAAGAATGGTATGATAGGCAGAATAATGGTTCCTCAAAGATATCTTTCAACCTCTGAATATGTTACCTTAAATTGCAAAAAGGACTTTACGGTTATGATTAAGGTTGTGGGCTTTGAGTTGGAAAGATTATTCAGGATTGGAAGAGGAAAGTGGAAGAATGTGTCAGACAATGGAATAAGAGACAGGAGAGATTTGAAGCATGAGAAGTAGTTGATCTGTTATTACTTTGATCTGTCATTGACTTTGAAGATGAAGGAAGGAAGTCATAACCAAATTATGCAGATATCTTCTAGAAGCTGGGAACTGCCCTCAGCTGATAACAGTGAAATGGGGGCCTCAGTCCTGCAACCACAAGGAACTAAGTTCTGTCAACAACCTACATAAACAAGGAAACGAATTCTCCCTAAGAGCCTCAGAAAGGAACATAGTCATTCTGGCTTCTTGATTTTAGTTAATTGAAACCTGTTTGAGACTTCTAACCTCCAAAAATACAAGGTAATGCATTTTTGGTTTTTAAATCTCTAAGTAATACATGCAGCATTTGTATCATGTCAACAATCTGGAAATAAAATTATTTGTTTTGCAAAAAAGAGAACAACTGATCTTTGAAACTTCTCTGGAAAGACATTAGAGTTAAAAAAAAAAAAAGCAAAATAAACTGCACATACTACACACACACGCACACATGCACACGTGCACACACCACCCACAGTTTTTTTTTTTAGTATGTGCCTCCTCTCTCTCCTCATGGAATAAGACAGTGCTAGAGTTATATAACTTTTTTACTGGCAGAAACTATATATATATTTTTAATACACAGATTAGAAACTTTAACTGATGATTTAAAAGTAAACATCTGTAATGGGGTACTCCTTATGAACTCTCCTGCATATACTCTTCCAGTATCATTGCTAGTGTTATATTTTTACCTCTTGTGCTCTTAAGCAAATAATGACCTTAGGCTACATTAAATTCTTACAGGTAATTAATTTGGGAGTTGAAGAAAACTACTTTTCATTCTAATCAGTTTTATGTATTCAATTCTTTACTCATCACTGTGTGTTAAAGCCCCTCTTTTTTATGTGTCCATCTGTTTTTGCAGATTAATGAAGTTCATTCTTGGGCTTTGGGACACTTATAGGATATTATCCTAGATCTAGGTACAGGGAGAATCTAGTTATGAGTCATAGTTATTTAATTTCCAGCATAAGTAAGAATATATTTAGTCAAGACTTTAGTGCAGTAAGCAAAAAATTTTCCATGAAGTTTTTTACTAAGGCTAGCACTTCAAAATCATGGTTGTTTCACACTGTGTTCTGAGAAATTCTTGTGCTTTGGATGAAGGGAATGTTAAGCTGTTTCACTCTGCTTTCTAATTTTGCTTCATTGAGAGTAGTTTGCTTTTTATCTTGTTTATAAATTTGGGTTTTGTAAACAATTAGTTTACAAAATAAACTGAAAACAAATAAAATGAAAAATAAAAAGTTTTGTTGTTAAAGGGAATTTGAAAATGGAAGTCAAGTATTTTCTTGGGAGATGTAGTATGTGGTAGAACATTGATTGAAGCAGCTGTAGGGTCTAAGCCTTCATTTGAGAAAGAATTGAGACAAAGTGGAAAGCATGAACAGTCATAATATGTATGGGCAATCTAAGTGGAGTAAGAGAGTTAGTAGGATAAATTGGTGTGATATTGGGATGTGCCATAATTGATAACCTACATCCTCCAGCTTGATTTAGTTACTTTTCAGGGATGGAAGGGTATCCAGGATGTTGATCTCTTCTTTGGAGGATAATAGAGAGATATAACCTCTGCCTGGCCTTTTCCATAAATACAAAACTGTGGTAATTGCAAGACAGAAGGTAGAGGATAGAGAAAAGGCATTTTGTTTATGTTACTTTTTGATAAGGCTTGAGGATGTTTAATATTAGCTACCTAATTAATTGACATAGAGACTTTCACCTAAAATTAAGTATGAAATTGATATTTTTAAATTAGTTAAATGGTAGTAATAAAACAAAAACTGAAAAGGAGTGGTTAGGAATACTTCTACTGAGAGTAAATGACTTTGAATAAATCCTTTTTGCATGGGTACATAGAGGCGTTATTTTATCATAATAACCAGAACAGCATTGTATTTTTTTTCTTTTTTTGAGTTGGAGTCGCACTCGGTCACCCAGACTGGAGTGCAGTGGCCGCTTCTGGCCACCGCAGCTTCGCCTACTGGGCTCCAGTGATCCTTCCGCCTCAGCCTTCTGAGTAGCCGGAATTACAGGCATGCGCTACCACGCCT
>NW_007223631.1:101970-143044 GCF_000164805.1 Carlito syrichta | reverse complement strand
CAGGCAATCCACTCACCTCAGCCTCCCAAAGGCGCGGGATTATAGGCTGAGCCACTGAGCCCGGCTCAGCACTGTATTTATAAACTTATTTTTCATCAAAGTGATATTCACTTAACTGACACTTTAGAGACTTTGAAACATCATAAAACTATACCATAAACTGTTATAATTATTTCTGCTTTGTAATTTGTGATAAGAGACAGGAAAGCATAGGCTTTGGGGTCTATCTAGAGCTTCATTTAAATCTCATTTTCATCCCTCTTGTTACCTATGAATTTTGACAAATTAACTTCTTGGTTTCAAAGTTTTCAAAGAACTTTTGAGTAGATTTAATGAGACAGAGTAGATTGCCTTTGACCTTACTCAGCATCTTCTAAATATTGCTTTCTTCCTACTCTTCTTTCTTTAGAAGTAGAACTAAAGAACAAATTTATGTGATACTTTGATGGTCCCTTGGGCATACGTTATAATCCGTGGTTGTATATTCTACTTCTGTGTATTCCAAAATGCTATTCCCTACCCCAGTTGCTTCATTTACGACGTTCTTTGGGGGAAAAAATAGATGGTATTTTTGTGCACACATTTCTCAAGCATCTTTTGTTTCTGGGAACAAAATATTGAAGTATTACTGTAAAGATTTTCAAGTTAAAGATGGACACTGGCCAGGTAGAGTAATTACGTGCCTATAGTTCCAGCTACTTGGGAGGCTGAGGTGGGAGGATTGTTTGAGACCAGCCTAGGCAACATAACAAGATCTTCATCTCCAAAATAAAAAAAAGGTAATGGAAGAGAATAAAAACATTTACGAAAAGTGAAAAGCAAATCTGAAATTCCTTCTGAGGCAATAAATTAGCAGTTTCTTTTAAAATAATCTATTCCTTTAAAAAAGATGTACATCACGTAAATGAATTGAAAATGCATGTTGTTTTTTAAATAAAATTTTGGAATAATGATAAAAGTTTCCATTGCTTTCTATGTGGCAAGTAGTATGCCAAACATTGTTTATGTTTTATCTCGTTAAAGCTTCACAACAATCCTCTGAAATAGATGTTACCATTTTACAGATGGACAAACATCATTTGGATGAGATTAAATAGCATTCCCACGATCACACATCTAATAGGCAAAGGATTTTGGTTTATTTTTCCTTTGTTTTCTTTTTCTTTTTTATTTTTGAGTTAGAGTCTTACTCTGTCGCCCAGACTGGAGTGCAGTGGCCGCTCCCGGCCACCGCAGCCTCAACCTCCTGGGCTCCGGCGATCCTTCCGCCTCAGCCTTCCAAGTAGCTGGAACTACAGGCGCGCGCTGCCACGCCCTGCTAATTTTTTTGATTTATTGTAGAGATGAGGTCTCGCTGCCCAGGCGGGTCTTGAACCCGTGGGCTCAGGCAATCCACTCACCTCATCCTCCCAAAGGCGCGGGATTACAGGCTGAGCCACCAAGCCCGGCCCTTTGTTTTCTTTTTAAAAATTTTCTTGGCCACTTATTTTCTATGTTGCAAATTGGTTGTTGAATTCATAAGCACTTAAAGTTTTTGGTCTGACTGGGGGCTGTTTTCCACTATAAGCAATTCTTAGGTTAGATATTTGAAATGTACAGTTATTCTCAGTAAGTATTTGAGGTTACAATGTGAACTTTCTTCCTTACTAAACATAGATTTTTTTTTAAACAATCAGTAAGTTTGTTTTACTTTTATTTCCTCAACTGTGCACCCAGAAGTGGTAAGGAGGACCAAAGTTCTATGAGACACAAGTATATGTGAATTTGGGACTTTTGTAAACTTTGGGTGGGGCAAAAACACTATTATTTGTCACTGGAAGGTGAATGACCTATGTAACTTTTAAAAAAAGTTAATATGATGATGCCTTCTTCATTGATGCTGCCTACATTTTTCTTTTCAACTGTCATTTATCCCCTCTGAGATTAGTTTGGGATTTAAATATGTTCATTTTTAGTATTCTGAGAAAATAAGAATACATCTTGGTTAAGAGTTTGTATTTTGCTTTGAGTTATTTAAATGTATTCCAGAGAACATTTAAAGACATTAAAAAGGCATCGTTTAAACAGTCTCTGCAGTTTTAACATTTTTTGAAGTATTTTAAACGTACACATACTGTGAATGTACAGCTTAATGAATTTTCACCCCTGTAGTTTTGATAGCCTACTCTAGTTACAAATACAAGAAAATAGAGGAAAACTTATTTAAGGAACATTCCAAAGGTTGGAGAAATCACAGTTAATGTAATGTGTTTGTATTTACCTAGGTTTTTAATAATGGAAAATGGCATGTTTCATATATTTAGCATGCTGACTTTGGGGAAATATATAGTTTTGAATGCAGGAAAAAGACATGAGAAAAATATTGTCTATTATTCTTTGACTTAAACCAAAAATTTGATAATTATGATCTGTTATCACTTTTTAAAATATTTTCATACTATGGTAAAGGAATGAGTCTTTTGTTAGAGAAAGTTCATAAATAGGTAATATAAAACTAAAGGCAAGAGACACAAGATCTAGATATGGGCAAATTAGTTTTAATCTGGTCAGTAACTTTGTGAGAAAATGCATTTTCTAAATATTATATCCAGGGGACCAATTAATTGGACTGCCAAAGGCACAATTTTTCTTGTACTTTTTTCATTTTTAAAATTATTATTATTTTTTAAATTTTTAGATTTTTAAATTTTTTATTTTTCATTTAATAATAGAAGTTTACACTTACATTTGGTGATTATTAGTATGTTCCTAAATGCAGCTGAAGAAGGAATTTTTATAAGAACTGCCATATGCTATATCTTTTAATTTTTTTAGTAAATAGGTTCAGGGTAATCAACTCAATTTTGTTATTTCTAAAGTTAATTATTTCTAAAAGTGTTATTGTACTTCTGCCATACTACTTTCAACAGTTTAATAAATCAGAATTATCAGCATCTCCCAACTCTTTGCCTACACATTACTATATATATTTTACATATTATTTTGTACCTAACATTATATTATGTACATATGTCCATGATAATAAATACTAATTTATGTCATTATTTTAATGGTATATTTAATTGAAAACTACCCAAAACTTTATGTAAACAGTCTACCGTTCTTAACTATTTTAGTTTATATTATCTTCTCTGGTATAGCAGTGTTTTGATGATCCTTGAACATTCATCTTTACACAATTGTTCCATTGTTTCCTTTAGGATAAATTTTAGAAGTTTAATTTCTTGGTCAAAGGTCAAGTTTAGATTTTGCTTAATACTTCAGAATGAAATATATTTTCTGTGGTAATGTGAAACCCATAGCTTTGTCAAAGTTAGTAGTCATTAGCATTTAAATTTTTTTGCCATTCACGTGAAATGAAAATTGGTATGTTAATGTGTTTTTAAATTTATTCTATTTTGTATTTGTTTTTGCTGCAGTGGTTCACCAGTTTTATGCTGTTATTTGTTTTTCATTGGTGAATTACCTTTTTGTGTACTTTGCCTATATTCCTTTTGTTATTTTGGTTTATAACTATTGTTCACATAGTAGAGGTGCATTTGCTTTACTATCTGGGCTGTAAATATGTTTCTCAGTTTGTTTTATTTGATTTTTTAATATCTGATTTAAAAATTTTATAGTCATACTTCTTTTATTTACTAATGGATTCCTTTGGTTCTTCACTACAATATTACAAAAAATATTCACCTCCATATTCTTCAAATGTTGTTATAATTTTATTTTTATCCATTTGTAATTCATTTTGGTATAACTTAAACATGTAACAACCACATCTCACAACTCTTAGCAGTACCATTTATTTTCATATGGAATATAATGTGAACTGTGCTTCCTGGAGTTATGCGACTCACTGACCCTGGGAATGGGTGATCATTAAACTGTTTTTTTCATTGTTTAATTATTTTCCCAACACCATTTATTTTATTTTTTAGCATATTTAATCGGTTAGGCTGCCATAACAAAATACCATAGTCTGAGGGATTTAAACAACAGAAACGTATTTCTCACAATTATGGGGGCGCATAGTCCAAGATCAAGGTGTCAACAGGCTTGGTTTCTCCTGAGGCCTCTTTCCTTGGCTTCCAGACAGCCATCTTACTGTGTCCTTACACTGCCGTTTCTCTGTACATAATCCCTTGTGTCTCTTCCTCCTCTTTTGAGGCCACACACAGTTTATTGGATTAAGGGTCTATACTGATGAGTTCATGTACCTTCAAGTACCTCTTTAAAGGCCAGATCTCCAAATACTGTCACGCTGAGGGTTAGGACTTCAACATGTGAATCTGGTCGGTTGGGGGCACACACATCAGTCCATAACAGCAAACTTTCCCAGCAACATTTAACGAATAATTCATCACTTTAACACAGATTTGAAATATTCCATTATTTCATAGTGTATTTTCATATTTGTTCAAGTCTTTTATGGATTTTGTATTGTATTTCATCTGTTTGTCTATTCTTTTCCTTTTTTGAATCTCAGGATTAACTTCTTTTGTTGCATTTTAGTTATTTCTTTCACTCACCACCACTATTTACAGCTAGATTCTTCCAGGGTTTTCTTTTTTCTTTTTAATAGAAAAATAGAATTGGACATAAGCACTTTCCACTGCCATTTTTTCAAGAGTGTGTCTTTGGGTAACTTGTGGAGTTACATTTTGTGGCGTTACATTTAAAAAATATGGAGACATTGCTGCTGCAGTATATGAGTTTGAATTTTTTAAATTAAATATTGTGTTATGTTTTAAGTCTCAATGAAGAGTATCTGACCTATGATATATGATCAGGTGATGAAAATGAGTAGATTTTTACTTTGGAAGAGGAAAAGGGAGAGAAGTTGCTAGCGTCTGTCTTGATCTTTTCATCTTGAAGTGGTCTACATATTGAGGGCCTAAACTATGATGGCAGAAATGGAAAGTAAAAATACCTGTTTTTTGAATACCCTCACATGCTGTTAAATCTAGAAATACTTTAACTGTGCTTTGGGATTAAATTACAATTTTTTTTTTGCCTGACAAACATGAATATAACCTACTTTCCAGCTTTATCTCTCTTTGCTTCCTCATTGAGTATGCCACCCGAAACTGAAATCTTCCCTGATCTGAATTTTCTTGCTTCTGTGTAATTGCCCAAGCTGTGTCTAATAAGCGATTCTTGCCCTGATGACATCAGCCAGTCTCATCTCTCACTCAAAGTCCATTTCAATTACCATTTCCTTTCTGTGGCTTTTCCAGGTACATGTTCTCCTTTTCCTTTGAGCCCCATTGCTCTTTGTACTCTTACTTTATTTTCCTTGTGATATTGATGTTGTCATATTTATCTTATCGCCATCACTCTGTAAGCAAATATAACCCGAATGTTTTATGAAATGTTAAAATTTGGCATAAGTGAGGGCTAAGTGCTTTCATAATGGAGCATTTAAAAGTGCTTTTATAATTTTTTTCTTAGTGCTTACAAGATAACAGAATTGTATATAGTAGTAACTAGGATTTATGATTACTGTTGAAGGGACAATTTAGTGTGGGGCACTTTGTCAGTCTACCTACTAGATACTGTGACATATGTTGTTCATTATGTTTTTAGAATTTATGTAGTTTGAGAAGCTAGTTATATTGTAAAACCAGTAAATGTATCTGTTAATATAAATGATACTAATATAAGGCTACTGTTTAAAAGTAACAACTCACATCTTATTTCCTATATTAACTGTGATAAAATATTTGTGATTTTATGATTCTTCAAGAAGGCATTATGGTCTGAATTAAGAACTGCCTCTGTACCTTTTCGTTTATTAAACATAGGTTCTTCAGGGCTACAACCCCAGAGATGCTGATTCAGTAAGTCAGGGATGGGGCCCAGGAATTGGCATTTTAAACAAGTACAGCAGAGTATTCTGATATAGATGGTCTGCATTTTGAGAAACGCTCTTCTCTAAACAAGATATAACAGCAGGGTCAGAAGTTTTACATTTGTTCATTTTCAATGTCATTAACATTTATTGACCAATTAGTTTGCACATGACACTTTTTTGGTAAGTATTATAAAAGGTTCCATTAGTATTACCAACTGTTATTGTATTGTGTGAGTGTACGGCAGTTTTTATAAAGTTAAGTAGCTACGACTTGCTAGCATTTTGTTGCTTGTAAGTGATCCCAGCTTTGGGAAGTCAAGGTGAGGGGATTGCCTGAGCCCATGAGTTCAAGAACAGCCTGAGTAACTTGGCAAGACATTATCTCTACAATAAAAATTAAAAAAATTAATCGGGTGTGGTATCCCGCGTCTATAGTTCCAGCTACTTGGAAGGCCGAGGTGGAAGGATTACCTGAGCCCAGCAGGTCAACACTGGGGTGGCCATGAGCGCACTACTGCGCTCCAGCCTGTGCAATGAGTGAGACTCTGACTCAAAAAAAAAAGTTGGAAAGCTGAGGCGGAAGGATTGCCGGAGTCCAGCAGGTCGAGGCTGCGGTGACAGGGAGCGGCCACTGCACTCCAGTCTGAGCGACAGAGTTAGACTCCAACTCAAAAAAAAAAAAGAAGAAGAAGTAATAGTTGGAAAGAAAACTGTTAAAGTGTGGAGACTGTTAATGTGTTTTTTTTACAATTTACTTTTTTTTAGACAGGGTTTTGCTCTGTCTCCTAGGCTATAGCGCTGTGGTGTGGTCTTAGCTCACTGCTGCCTCATACTCCTGGACTCAAGCAATCCTTCTGCTTTGCTTCCTAAATAGCTAGGGCTATGGATGTATGCCTCCAACCCTGGCTGATTTTTATTTTATTTTATTTTTTGAAGAAACAGGGCCGTGCTATTGTTGTCTAGGCTGGTCTTAACTCCTGGCCTCAAGCAATCCTCCCACCTTGGCTTTCCAAATTGATGGGATTAGAGGCATGAGCTACTGTGCCTGGCCACATTTTACATTTTTCACATATTTAAACCCTGGCCTGGTAGCTCATGGCTTGCAATCTCAGCACTTTCAAAGGCCCAGCTTGGGCAACATAGCAAGACCTCATATCCACACACACACAAAATAATAATAATTAATCAGGTGTGATGGCACACACCTGTAGTTCCAGCTATTTAGAGGCTGAGGTGGAAGGATTGTCTGAACCCAGGAGGTCAAGGCTGTTGTGAGCCATAATTATGTCGCTGTAAGCCAACCTGGGTGACAAAGACCATGACTAAAAAAACAAACAAATGTATTTAGAGTGAAATATATATCTTTGATTCTCCCCTACTCAATTAATGTGCAATATATCCATTATATAATATATGACATATGGGATTATGTATTATCTCACTGATTGAAATATTTATATATGTGTGTATTATCTCACTGTAACTCCATGTATATATCTCATTACTGCAGTCTGCATTTAATATGGCTAGAGCTCTCATTTGGTAGCATTTTAAAAATTTTTAAAATGTTATGAATATTATATGTCCACAGTTGTCTTAGAGAAAAGCAATTTCCCAATAACCTTGTCATCCTTGCTTGCCATTTTTTTCTCATCTTGGAAAATTGGTGGATGTGCTTTGATAGTCTGCCTTAATACCTCTCAGAAAAATATGACATATCACTTTCATGGAAGCAGGGTGAGGAAAATGACCTCACTCCCAGACAGCCTCAGCTCTCTGCCTTTATCTTACTTGATGCTTCATGGTTTGATAGTGGCAGTGAGTTGATATTGGTGGCAGTGACATGAATGACAGCACTTTTTACCACTTGCTGGTGGAAGTACAAAGCTGTCATGCTTGAAAGTCATGGATATAGCTTATGGAGATCTGTATAAAATGTGTGAATAGAATGGTAGAGATACTTAGGATTATTTTAACATGTTACTTTATCATGAACAAGGGGAGAAATCTTAATGAGATTAAGTGTGCTCACCTCTTTTTCTCCTGAATAAAATGAATATTCTTTAAAAGGTGATGGCTTTTGTATTAGTGATAAGCCAATTTTCCATTTGTTCTGCATTTCAATTCCATTCTGTCCCAAACATTTACAAATATTATAGAATCCGATATATTACAGAATTGTTGTAATATTCTGCATATGCTATCATATTTCTAATATAGCCAGTCTGTCACTGAGGTGTCTTTTCACTTTTTGAATACTTTTAGGAAAAAGGTTGGTCTTCAAATTAGTTTTCTACTGCGACTCTAACACACAATTCAGTGTTCTATATGTTTCTCTAAAAGCTGAGTATCTCTGAGTATTTTAGGTCTCTTTCAGCCTTATCTGGGTTCTGTTACCTCTTTGTTTTTCTCTTTTATGACATGATCTGGGCTTCTTTTATGCCTACCATTTATTATTAGTTAGCTCATGTCTAATTTTCTTAGAGTTCACTGCAGTCCCTGAGGGTTTTACATTCAAGAGTGCTCATTTCTGAGAGATAAAGAAAATAGTCTCTAAAAGTTTCTTGTAGCCTTATTTCTCATCTTACTTAGTGGAAAGGAAGCTCATTATTTTATGGTTTCCCCCTTGCTTCTGTTCAGAAAAATAACCTTCTCAGTTGCCAAAGTTAATTTTTAATCAAAATTGTTAATCAAAAAAGTAAATTTTCATGCTGGGCTCGGTGGCTCAGCCTGTAATCCCAGCACTTTGGGAGGCTGAGGTGAGTGGATTGCCTGAGCCCGCGGGTTCGAGACCCGCCTGGGCAACTTGGTGAGACCTCATCTCTACAATAAATAAAAAAAAAATTAGCCAGGCATGGTAGTGCGCGCCTGTAGTTCCAGCTCCTTGGAAGGCTGAGGCGGAAGGATCTCCGGAGCCCAGCAGGTCAAGGCAGCGGTAGCCAGGAGCGGCCACTGCACTCCAGTCTGGGTGACAGAGTGAGACTCCAACTCAAAAAAAAGAAAAGAAAAAAAGTAAATTTTCCAAGGTGATCTTGAACTGCAGTTTGAAGCTACTTATTTATAATAGAAAAAATGTTAATTATTTGATGTTTTATTAATGTATTTTAGAAGCATTTCTCTATTTTTTAATACTTAAAAAAATTTTTATATAGCCATTATCAAAGAATAAGGGATATATGTATATAATGAGTTGGATGGATCTTCATAATAAATTATTAGAGGAAAAAAGCAAGGAGAGGATGATATTTATATTTTTATATATTAGTATTTTTTACTATGTGTTTATAGTTTTTTAATTAAAAAATTACTTAATAAAGAAAATATGTGTTTAATGGAAAAATGAAATAGATCAGCTGTACAATATATAAAGCAGGTAATTTAAGACATCAATTTGAAAATTTCATTTCATTTTATTTTATTTTATTTTTTTTGAGTTGGAGTCTCACTCTGTCGCCCAGACTGGAGTGCAGTGGCCGCTCCCAGCCTCCGCAGCCTCGACCTGCTGGGCTCCAGCAATCCTTCCACCTCAGCCTTCCAAGTAGCCGGAATTGCAGGCATGTGCTACCGTGCCCGGCTGATTTTTTTTTTATTTATTGTAGAGATGAAGTCTCGCTGCCCAGGCGGGTCTCTAACCCGCGTGCTCAGGCAGTCCACTCACCTCAGCCTCCCAAAGGTGCGGGATTGAAAATTTCATTTTAAACAGCTTCTGGTAACTATAGTTTTCTTGAATAATGTTATTTATTTTACTTTGCTAACTTTTTTGTTTTTGCCCTTGTTGTCCATGTATTTTATGAAAAGCATGATTAAATAGTCATTTGATTATTGAGAATAATTCAGTTTCTTATGGTCTTCCTTATGGTTATAATTTTTAATTCTTCAATCTCTTATACCAGTTGTCTTTCTAGTCAATTGGCAAACTCCATTGATTCTGCCTTCACATTGCCTGTCACATCTGTATATACTCCTTTGCAGAGCTACTGCTGTCACTTTTTGACAGACCATTCACTGTCTATCAAGATGGCAACAGCATCCCATTTTCTGTGTCTCACCCTATCATGTCTACATATTGTTTCATTAATTTTTTTGAAGTTGATTTCTCATCTTGGATCCCCCTGCTCAGATATCTCTTCTAGCATTTAAGGTCTTCTATCTTATCGTCCTAATTTAGCTTTCTAGATAACTTGTCACCACTATATCACTTCCAAAGAGCAATGTGCTCTTCCAAAATATGCTGCAGTAGCTTTCCTCAGCATACTTTTTGTTTATATTGTTCAACACGATCTCTTTCTTATGTCTTATTGCTCTTTTATAGCATTCACATCTGCCTCTGTTTTGGCGTACTGCTGTATATTTTAATACTTTGATTCTAGATTTTAAGCTCTTGGGGGGGTAATGACTATTTTGTGTAATTCAAAGAATCTACCATAATACCTCTATACTGTAAGATTTCAAATGCTAATTGAATTACAAAGCTTTCTTAATTATATAATCATGAAATGCAATAAAACTAAAAGTTTTATTGACTTTGGACAGTAGCCTTCAAATACCATGTGGAATAAAGCCCTACTAAGAACCTGTTTTCTTATAATTTTAAATTATTTATTTATTTATTTTTAATTGTAGTCTCACTCTGTCACCCAGGCATGATCACAGCTCACTGAAGCCTTTACCTCCTGAGATCTTGGACTTGAATGATTCTCTTTCATTGTTGAACTCTTGGACTTGAATGATTCTCTTGTGTTGGCTTCCCAAAGTGCTGGGATTACAGGTGTGAGCCACCGTGCCTAGCCAATTTTAGATTTTTTTTTTTTTTTTTTTTACCTTTAAGTCTGATCTCAGTTAAATGAGGAGTCTTATTTTTAATGCTCAGGGAACTGAGATTCTGCTATTTAATAGTCTCTCCTTATTTGCAGGGATACATTCTAAGACCTCCAGTCGATGCTCAAAATTGTGAATAGTCCTGAACCCTATACATAGTGTATCATATACTATATTTTTTCTTAGAGGTGCATGCCTATGATAAAGTCTAATTTATAAATCAGGCACAGTAAGCTTAACAACAATAACTAACAAATAATAAAGCAGAACCATTGTAAATAAATTTAAATAGAAAAATGAAAAACTTGTATATTGTTTATTTCTGGAATTTTTCATTTAGTATTTTTGGACCATGGTTATCCATGGATAACTGAAGCTGCAGAAAACGAACTACAGATAAGGGGAGACTGTTGTAATTTTATTTAAAGGAGAAAAATAAACCACATACCTAAAAATTGACTTAGCATGGCTGAGAAGCACAGAATAATTATGAAAGGCATTTTAAAAATAGCATAATTGCAAATAAAATTCAATCTTCATAATTGGTTTGAGCATCTGTTGTGTAGTCATTGGTAGAGTAATAACCCCCTTAAATGAACAAAGAAAACAAAAAGTAACTAAAAATTTTCATATCTTGTTGAACTCACCTTTGGTTGACTTTTAAAATAATAGTTCTTATTTTTATGTAATCTTTTGAAGAACTGATTCAATTAACTATATAGAAATTGACATCTATATCTGATTTATAGCCTATGAATAGAGAACTACAGCTTTAAGAAGGATCCCATATTGAATTTACTGTAGCCTCTGTTGCGTTTGCATTTTAAATTTTCACCTAACAGGAAAAATTAGCATTAATTCTTTTACTGGCAAAATTATTTGAAATAAAGTGAAAAAAATTACACATTAGAGTGAAGACCATATTATGAAGCAAATAAAATATTTTATCATTTCATAGAATAAACATTTAATACAAAAGAAAAGCTTTTTAAGTTTCTCATTTTCTCTTTAAATTGAAGTCAGTAGTTACAAACTTACTTGTGACTTGTTTTTGAAAACTGAATTTTTACCGCATAATTATTTTGGTTTGCAATTGCATATTATTTAGCAAAATAAAAAGCTTTCAGAAGTTGTCTGGTAGGTATGATTTTTTTTGTTGTAAATCAGTAGGTGCATTTTTGTATACCTGAAAGATTATCATAAGTAGGCAAAAATGCTTGTTAAATATCTGCTCCAATTTCTTTTTTTTAAATTAATTTATTTATTATAAAGATGTGGGGTACAATTCAGGGTTAGGTATACAAACATTGATCATGCAGGTACCCTGCTCCAATTTCAAGTACAGAAATAATGGCAGTTTAAGGGACACTGTTATATTTGCCATTTATTTTTTATTATGTTTAATTTCTTATTATAGAGGACAAAAAGGCATGAAAGCAGTTTAGGCAAATATATTAGGTATCTCTGTTTTTGTACTGAGTTCTTTGGCATGCTTATAAACCTGAAGAGTAAAAATATTTAAAACATAAAGGAGTTTTAAAAAATATGTAATCTCTAAAAATAGTCTAATTTTTATAAAGATTATAAAATAGGTATTAAAATTTGAAGTTATGCTTGGGAGTCCAAGTATAAAATTCATTTTTTATTTTTACATAATGATATTAGGAGATATTCTGTGCCAAATGTATTTATTGAATGAAATTTCCTATTACCTTTATACATAAAGTGTTAATTTCTTTTTAGAATTTTAAAACATAGGTCTTATTTGTTTATGTTACATTTTGTCAAGCTAAAGCATTTTTAAAATTCCATGAAACAGTAGAAAATAAGGCAGAAGGAAACTGGACCTTTTCCAAGGTTTAACATTATATTAACAATATTATCAGAAGTAAATCACTATTTAGTTTGCCTTGTAACCTCTGTGAATTCTAGGTCTTTAATGATGTTCATTTCTTCAAGGATTAGGGCATTTAGTAAACTGGACTGGGTAAATATCATTTATTTGTATATAAGTGAAATATTAATAACTTTTAAAAATGATTTGCTACTTGGCTTAATGAGTATTGTATTAATGTTAATACTTTATTAATATAGTATATTAATATTGTTACTGCAAATACTATATTGTAATTGGTAGACTAGATAATTATAATGTAGTATTTGCCTATTTTAAGTAACTTATTGCTAATTTTTTGATAGTATTATGAGCACTCATTGATAGAATATTACATTATAACAAATGGAAAATGCTTGTTTGATATGAGATTTCCAATTCTCATAAATTATAGTTAGGGTTAGTAGTTTTATAGTTTTCCAATTTGAATTGAGAACTGAAGAAAAAAATGCTTAAATTTAAATTGTGTGGTGGTGGAGTAGAAAAAATGACAAGACTTATTATTGCTTAATGATTTTCAGAGTGGAAATAGAACTATATTTTGAAATACTTGGGAGCTGTGATTGCGTAGGAACATTGTGTAAATTGTATTACACCAGAGTTGCTGTGCATCTAAAATTAGAAACAGTTGGTTTTGTTAGGTTTTTCTGTAGTAATAAAGTCTTTTTCTTTCCTTCCTGGTATTCAGATTCAAATTGTTAACTTATATTGCACAAAAAGACTGAGCTGAATAAAGTTAGGAAATCAGTTTATTTTACTGCACTGGTTCTTACCAATATACTATATTAATCCACAGCATTTGGCTTAGGTTCAAGCAAAGTGAGAAAGGGAGAAAGAAGCTAGTGCTTCCTTCCCTTTATTGTCAGTTCATTTTATATTATAGGCATACTACCCTTGCTCTTAGAAAATCAATCTTTTTTTCATAGTAAACTTGAATTTTAAAGTTTTTCTATCTTGGTGTGCATATACAGGGTTGTTTTTTTGGTTCACAGATTTTAAAATCCTGACAGAGCCTATGTTTTTTATATTAAAAAAAGAATGTTTCATACATACCTCATTATTTTTGATGCATCAAATATAACAATAGTAGGTACACTCTACTAGGAAATATAACATAGTGGTACAGAAAATCCTCGATTGCTTTTATTAGTTTGAGCCCATAATTTTGGTTTTTATGTTAAAGTGCTATTCCACTTGTCATCGTCTAAATATATTTGTATTATGTGGCTTAGAAACAATATACTTTATTTAAAAAACAAGGATACCTATATCAGTTACATTTTAAAGTTATACACTGTTTTAAGGCTATGTATTTATTCTTTAGAAAATATGACTTACATGAATATCTCCTGATGGACATAATATTGACAAAAGTTACACATGATATTACTTTAACAAACTGCCATGCAACAAATACATTAAGTCATGAAGAAATTGAATATATATGACCTAATCTAATTGACATTCACATTGAAAATTTACAACATAATCAATACTTAAAATGTTTTTTCTTATATTTGGCAGTAATTTCAGTTTTTACAATTTAAATTTAAAACTCTTCTGAATGTGAATTTGGTGAAACTTAGACTTTTCTCTAGTCTGTGACAACCTGAGGTACTAAGCATTTCTCTCTTATTTCACTATCTTCAAAGGTAATATTTTTGTTTCTTTTAGGATCTATCCAAGAGTTGTGTATTACAGCATTATTAGGCATGGGATCAGCTTCCACTATGGAAACAACTCGTTTTTTCATCTTACTTTTCAAGACCTTTTGAAATTTTTGTCTAGTGAATGCATATAATAGAGGGTGAAATATAGTTGTTCCATAAGCCATGACTAGAAAACACAATCTTAATTTTACTAAAAGGTCACTTGGGCCTAAACATAAAATGGTGGTATTTAAAACAGAAATTGGTGTCCAGCAGAGAAGAAATGTAGAAATAATCAGTAAAGACATTCTGAAGACTCTTTTTTGTCTTTCTCGTCGCTCACGGTGTCGTTTCACAGCTCGCCGGAGGGCAATTATGACAGAAACTGAAGTTCTTACACCAAAGACTACATTTCTCCCACCACTGCTTTGTGACATGTCTGTAGTTTCATGTTGTGTGGTTAGAGAAATTGTCTTTTTCTTTCTTGTTTTCTTCTTCTGGCCTGTGGAAAATCTTGTGCCTATTCGAATATTAAGAGCCTGAAGTATTTTGGTATATGTGATTAACATTACTACAACAGTGAAAAAGAATATTGGGATCTGTACTAGCAGGTGGTAATACATTCCCAGTTCAGTGTAGTATTCATTTGTACTGACACATAAAAGTGTCTTGTTTTCCCATGTATTTCCACTTTGAAGACTGAAAAAATTTACCTCAATAAAGGGAATCAGAAAAGAGAAAAAAGAAAAAATCCAGATGGATATCATTAACATTACAGCTCTGCCCATTGTCAGAATTCGGTTTGCAGGTTTTACAGAGATGTCATATCTGTCCAAAGTGATAGCAAAAACGTTGATTGCTGTTGAGACACTTGCAAAAGATACACAAGCCTCATGGAAACAGCAGATGAGAGCAGTGTTACTCTCCAGTGAAAGCAGAAGGATAACTATAGTTAGAGGAATACATCCCACACAAATTATTACATCAAGTACATGAAGATTCATTGTAATAATGTTACTGACAGAGTTGATTAAGTTGGATTTCATGCAGTAAAGTACCAATACGGTGAGATTGCTGCCAAGTCCCAACACAATTTCTAACATAAGAAATCCGGTGAGAGACACTTGAAAGCTTAATGGATATGATAGTGGTTGGTACATATTGGTGTTGATGTCATCAATGTCATCTCGGACTGTAATGTTAGATTCAGACTGCATGTTGATTTCCAGAATGGGAGAAAAACACATTCTTTTGGAGCAGTTGGTTTTTTCCCTAGAAAGTGAAATAGAATACACTATTTGATATTTGACAATTTAAAGGACGTACAAAATATGTTCTTTATTAAAGAAAACACGACTTTTTATTGTGTATTTAGTTTACTTTTTAAGTTTGTAAACTATAGATGGAAATTGTAGAACTAAGGAACATCAAGGTTGCACTGTTTTTTTGTAAAAGAAAATTGTGTTTTCCTTTTGAAGGAATATGGGAATTGTTCCACTGTATTACAGAATTATTTAATATACTAAAGATTTTTCCCCATTTGAATTTTTCAAGCTTATTATTTGAGACAAAATATATTTTGTGTAATAAAACTACCTAGAATACAAAACTAAGTTTAGCTTAGTGTTTTAAAATTTCATTTAAAAATGTTGTGTGTGGGTAAAAAATAATTGCTATTTTAATACTCTAGCATAATGAGTGTAGATGTAATTATTCCTGTGAGATTTCAGTGAACAGGAGTGGTCTTCATTTAAAATGATAAATGATGCAGAACACTAGTTTGTTGTAAACAGCTTTATCTATGTTGATTGGATTTCATATTCAAAAATCAACAATGTGGGGGATATTAGGAGTTATTTCTCACAGAAATAGGTCAGTGATAAGTATTTCATATACACAGTTAAAATGCTCACTGAATGTTACAATTAGCAAATTTATAAAAATTGGAAGAAAATGGCCATTATGCTAAAGTAAAAAGCCACAAATCTTGATAAAAGAGCACTAATCACTCCTATAAATGATTTATTTTGCAACCACACCCTCTTGAATCTTGTAGAAGGAGAAAATTGAAATTTAAGATTATATTCAGAAGTAACCATTTTTGAAGTGTTTTAAAAGAATATATCAATTGATTTTATTTGATTAAACAGAGTTTTTAAAGTAAAAGTGAAATTAGGGGAAAGAATATGAAGTCCATATTTTGAGGACGCTTATAAAGTTACACATTACCTATAAAACGTTTGTATACATCAGCCAGTGTATAATTTTGAAGAAAATTAAAACAAACTCTTTTGCTAATTCATACAAATTTATATTTTAATATATAAGGATTTAGAGTAATTTGTAAAAATAATGGCTAATGTTCTAAGCTAAAATGTCAGTAATCAATATATTCAGTTTAAAGTATGAACTCATACAACCAACTATATTTCACATTTCAAATACAGCATTTCAACTGCAAAATCATTCAAACATAAATCGTAAAAGCTAATTTTCAAAATTCATATTAACCTTTTACTTCATGTTACCTTTGACAAATTTAAGAATACAATTTTACTTATGCATGCTACTTTTGGGATAGTTCAGAAACACAAATTACATTGTTATTTCTTTTGAGTTAGTATAAAGTCTTACTAGAGGCATATTTATTCAAGTAAGTGAAGGCTTAGCTAACACTGACATCCTGTAAAAATGGAACATTTTAAGTGTGCCAGATATTCACAACTGACAGATTATGCGTCAGGTCTTTGTCACATCAGTTAGATTCATAATTAAATAAAGCAGAAATGTCATGTTAGATGATAATTAAGAAAAGTGCATCTCCTCTAGAGCAAGATTCTTTTCTTTTGTAAACATTAAACAGTGTGGTGAGGTGCATGCATCATCTGACCTACCTGTTTGCTGTTGCCTTATGGGCCTTTTGGCTCACTATGGCAGTTTTTCACAAATTGACACATGATGTCATTGACAGATATTTGACATGAATTTTTACCTGACAACAGTGAAGTAGCTGTGTTTTATTTCATGTCTTGTAGGAATTCTTTCTTTTTTTCTCCAGTACTTCAACTGCATGAATTATGAAATTTAGTTGGCTGGTGGATTTCTAAAGAACAGTACATAATGTTTGTGTTTGTTTTGCCTCAAAAAGTCACGATCAAGAGAACCTTCCTCAAATGATAGGAATTATGTTTCCCTTTGAGGAGTATATGATACTGTCTCTTTATTTTCCAGAATATGTGAAAACCGAAAAGGAAACATAAGATTTCTAGCTTGTAAAATGTACTTAGACATCCTTTTGTTACAATTGTATATCTGTTCCTGTAGCAGTCTTCATTATTTTGACATGATTTCTTCCTGATCACGTAAATTGCTTTATATTATAAATCCAGTTGATGTTCTTTTGAAAAAAACCACCTGCTATTTAATTTGGTTTGTTTTCATTAGAAGATGATACATAATTGGTCATAAAACTCAGAAAAATCCATTAGTCATATCAATTGATAAGAATATCTGAATAGTTAGTACAGAAAACACTTGTTAAATCTTTATTTTGCTTGCTGGTAAAGTATGTTCTTTTGGAAATTCATGTTTCATTATTTCTTCAAGAATCAGTAGCTTCCACAATTCTGGTATGTTAAAGTATAAACTTCCCATTTAAAAATGCTCATCATTTTTCTTTTCAGGCTTTTACAGTGATATTATTTTTCTTTTTGTGGTTATTTTATGTAGCATCTTCTTATAATACTGTTGATTTGTTATATTCCAGCAGTAACATGGACCTATTCCCTGGTTTTAACTCCTTCATGTCTTAAAATCATGTGTTTCAAGAATATCTTGCAGTTCACGGTTCAGACAGCTAGGGAGACAGTCAGTCAATTGCATTCTTCATATTGTCAGTTGTAAATACTGAGTTAGTTGCTGTAGGCCCTTGTGAAAAGAAAAAAAATGGTTAATAAATAGGGTTTTTATTAATTTCCAATTACTTGAAAGTAAATTTATTTTTAGCTTTAAAACCATACAGTATTTGTTATCAAAATCATCAAGCTGAATTATTAGACCCATAGCTATATATGAAATTAAGAGTTTCTTTTAAAAAGATTCTCTTTTTCTACTATAGACTGTACTTTAACAGTAGAGTTAACATTTCAAATATAACTGTGAGAGAAAAGCTGTATTTTTAAAAAAACTAATATTTGCTCTCATTTTAGAAGCTAACCTGTATTTTCAGAGGTTATGAACAGTTAGCATACGCTAAGCATATTCTAATTTCTTCTTTGTAATAAATTTAACAACACTTCTTGCTATAGAAATATTGTAGCTTGCTTAATTATTAGCACATGGCTTAAGTTTTAACTTATTAAAACAGATTTCATGATTAGACACTATAAATTTCCATTGAGTAATTGTTCATGTGATTGAATTGTAAAAGGTAATAACAAAAATGAAGCTGCAAATTAAATAATTTTCAATGAACATGCCCAATAATAACACAACATAAAATTAAGTAATAAATAGCAGTTAAATAGTAAATCTGGTTCTTTTAAGAAATATAAGCATTTTTTAAACACCTGAGAAAAACCGTTCTGATTAAGAATATTTAGGACGTCTGAAGTGACTTAAAAGCTGTCTTTGTACTGAATTAAAAAAGAATATTCTTTGTATTTAACAATGCAGCCTAAAAAATTACATTTAAAATATATTGTCTTAAAGAAATAAATCTAAAGAATACATGTTTAGCAATAAGTAGAATTAAACAAACTCTTAAAATTTAGGCTGAAAATTTTCAAAGTAATTTTACCCCACTATGCCGGTTCAAAAGCAGCTGTATACTGTAATAAGGAACACATCTTACCTCCGCTAAAGATTTGATAAATTCTTGATGTAGTTGAAGCGTTTCCAGTTTTGATTGATTCATTTTGTTCACTTGTTAGCAGAGGACTGGGGGAAGAGAGTCATAAACATCTCTTCGAAAATGACCTTAATGAAAATATGTGTCTGTACTGTGCCATTGTTTCAGCAGTACTGCTAATGTATGGAACATGTAGTGCTGCTTAGAGGCTGCTGCAGTCTCTCACTCTTCCTACTGTGGAATCAATAAGCATCTGAAAATACATAATGAAAGTAATTTAACATACTGAAGCCTTCTTGTCTCCAGAGACAACATTTAGATTCAGTCTTTCTAAAAAGGAACGGCACTGCTTTTCAGAGGAAAGCCTGTTCTGGGCAGCTTTTGCAGAATGACAGCCTACCTTGTCGCTTCTCTCCACTGCAGAGGGATGCAGTGCATTCACTAATTTTGATTGGTCAGTTGTATTGGGCTTAAACTGTGCTTCATATGTATAGCAGGAATTCCCCCCCACCACCACTGTTTTATATAAGGGTGCTTTTAAAAAAAGACTGAATTTATAAGTAGCTGTATGTTGTTCTTAAATAGAATATGTGTGAATTAGTATTTTAAAAATGTGTATTCTCTTCTGGTTTGTTGGTCACTTATGCCAAACATTAAAAAATGCAGAAAGGTGGGGGAGCAAGAAAGATTTCCATAGTAAAAATTATATATACTTTTTAAAGCCTTGATAATTGCACTTGAAAATATTTTAGTCGTATATATGTTTTGGGTTGAGATTCTTTGTTCTACAAATAGAAACCACTGCATCTTTACTGTGAGCCACATTGAATTTCAACTAGTTTGTTTGTATTCTAGTCATCTTCTCTGTTATTCCAAAATGTTGTGAACATCTCAAGGTATTAAACATTGTCATGATTTCAGTATTCATTCATTTGGGTTTTCATTCATTCAGAATACTAATCAGATTAATCCACAGAAATTATACCCTAAAATATATTTTTAAAATTTCATTACTAATTCCGTAGTCTCAGTGTATAAAACTTTAATCATTTGCATTACTGTGGAGTACCACTTGGTCTTCACTTTGGTAACCCTTTTATTTGGTAGATGTATACCGATTATTTACTATGATAATATATTCCAATTGACTAGTTCCATTTTTGACCTGGGCACATATTTTTAAAAAATTTTTTTTAGATTCAAAGATACATGTGCAAGTTTGTTACATTGGTTTATTGCGTGCTGGTGAGGTCTGGGCTTTTATTGGGCATGTTACCCAGTGGGTAGTTCTTCACCCCTTGCCCTCTCCCTGCCTTCTCTTTTTAGCAGTGCCCCAGTGTCTGTTGTTCTGAGACCTGGCACATTTCTTAGTGGATTACTATTTTATAAATATTATAGGTAGCTGCATGCTAATGTTGTTGGTAAATACATGTGTTAAAGGATAAAGTAAGATACTTACATGATTTTTATAAATTAAAAAGCTAAATTGTTTTAAGGTTGATATGCTTTCAAAATAATAAAAATAATAGTGTAAGTAATAAATCTAAATATTGATTTAAAATTAAATTTCTATTAATCTTGGCTATTTATAGTTCCTAGTCTAAATATGAGGATGATCTTTTTTAGACTTAAGTATATAAAGTGGTTGGATTCTCTAACTATTGGCAGAATAGAAGGCATTGTATTGTAGATGGCTGAATTGTTAGCATGCTAATTATCAACTATTTCTATTATCTTAGAAATATTTGGGATCTTCATTTTCAAAATATTGCATGCTAAGTTTCTTACTTGCAACTGGAATTATTCTCTTATAATTTTGAAAAGCAATATGCATTTTTGTAGTTTTTTACTGGTAGTGTTTAACCATTTAGAGGAATGACTTTGTAACATAGGAGTTTTGAATTACATTTCTATAGAATTTGAGAGTAATATGGTGGAAAATTTTGCTGTGAATTTCTAAAACTTGCACAGCTTTGGATGGTGAGGGTTTGGTAATGCTAAAAATGAAATTGTTGTTGTGCTGCTATTCATGCATCTTGAAAGTTGGGGAAGAGGATCCTGTTAGAATGCCAGCCACTTTAAAAGATAACAGATAAACACACACAATGTTATTTTAAGCTTAAAACTGAAACCAGAAAAAAAAAACATGTTAACATCAGTTGAAACTTGTGGTGGAGACAAGGAGATTATTAATATAGTAGAAATATATACATAGTGCTTTCCTGCCAAAGAGCTCAAGTATTTGTTCATCTTTATCAAAATATTCCCAAGAAGCAAAAGAGATCAAGGCACAGAGAAAGCTACTAACTTGAAAAAGTCTAGGCAAGTTAGCGTCAGAGTCAGTGTTAAAACTCTGTAAACTCCACCCATTAGTAGTTTGCCCTCTTGCTCTGGAAAATTGTGAAGGTACAACGGGACTTAGAATTAGATGATCTAGGTTTAGTTGCTACTTATTAGAGATATAACTTTTGGTAAATCAGGCTTTCTTTGGGTCACAGTATCGCTTTGATTCTTTTTTGTCAAAGTATTTTTTTGTGTGTGTGCTGTTTAACTCTTTGTGAGATAGCGTTTCAAGTTATATTCAGTTTATTTGAAAAAACAATTCTGGGGTCTCTGTAATCAATAATGGGAGCAAAAAAGTTCAGGTATGGACATCGCTTTTTATTCTCTGTAGGAGTGACTTGTGATTAAGGATACATAAGGTAAAGATATCACAATGTGTACAATGTTTATTTCTTCTTAAAAACTATAAATTGGATTGTTGATTACAGGGTGCAGGGTAATTCTAACTAACCTTGTTTTTAACAGGTGTGCAAATATCTAAACCGTTGATGAGAATGAGATTATATTATATTCATGAAAAAATTAATATCAAATTACATATGTCAGATTTTCCAAAGATTCTTCTGTGTTTCCATAGTAACACAGATTTTTGCACTTAAGCATTTAATATTTTTGTATTCATGTAGGATACTAATTTTGAAAAATGCTACAGTTGGTAATTTAAAACCAAAATATGGGTTGAAATAATTTTATAAGCTAATATTTAATTAATTTATAATCTGGGAAAGCAGTTTGATTTTCCTAATTATAACTAAGCAATAGATATGAGTCTAACCCCCAAATGCAATCTCATTAAAATCTTTTTCAAAAGTTGTGTTTTTCTTTTTAGTTATAAATATTTTAATTGAATATCTATTTTAATTCCAAAAATTTCTGATATGGGGAGTTTCTGATTTTTAATTTTATACATTTGCTTTAAGGGTGATTTTTCACTGGTTACTTAACATAGGAAGCTCTGAACTCTGATACTGGAGCCCATGGAAGAAAGGATTATTTTATTTTAAAGCCAATTCAGAAATTTCATTTGGCTTCTCAGCTTTAAATTTCTTTCACAACAAATGTTTTATCAGAAAAATAGAAATGAACCATCTGCTGAAGCGTTTATCAAGTGGGGAATAGCCAAAGTAGTAGAAAGACAACATAGGTGATTCATTTTCTATAAGAGAATAACTGAAAACATTAAATTGCATAAAGCACATGCATCAGAATTGCATACACTTAACAGAAAATTCCCCTATTCTTTTCCATCCTTCCCTATCTAAGTTGGACTTTTAAAACTTTTCATTTTTATTTTTCACACAGTATTTTTAAGTCATTTTTCAGCATCACGAACATTATAAAAATAAATACATGGCATTTCTTTCAATTTTCTCATCCAAACCTAGACTTTGGATCCTGTGACTATTAGTTTGACCTTTGTCTGTTTTGCTATTGTTGGTGTATCTATGTCTACTTTGGGACCTTGTCCAAATTATTACTCCCACCGCCAGTGTCCTGGCTTATTCCTTTGACTGGTTAATATCCCTCTTTGCATTCTTAAACATTATGGACGGTGTTGATGTTTTTCTCTTATATCTTAATCAAAGACTTATGCAAATAGCCATGTTTCTGCTTTCCCCCTTTGTTTGCTTTTTCTGTTGCTTTCTTTTCTTTGTGTAATTCTGCTCTAAGTTATTGTACAGAATCAAATTAATTTTGTGTCCCAAGGCTAAGCCAGTTGATCAACTAGATTACATATTTAACAAGGCTATGTCAAGTCTCTTCTTTTGTGCTGTTAGGGGTCTTATGTTGTGATGGAAGACATAACTGAATAGCAGTGTATGATCTAGTGGCTCATTATTGATGTTAGATACATAATGCTTTTGTAAGAAACCTACCATCTTTTATATAGACAGCTAGAGAATGATAGCGTTCCACCGTGGGCTGTACTTCCACTATAAACTAAGTAGCATCCACTATGTTAGGAAAATGGATGCATTTTAAGAATTTACTAATAATTCTTAAAGACTGATCACTGGTAACTTTCTGCTAGATATATTCAGCAATATATCTTCAGTTACTGCTGCCTTCTGGTCTCTATATAGGGTATGATAGCTATAAAAATTCCTACTGTTATTTTGATTGATATTGCAGAGAATCTGTAGATCAATTTGGAGAGAATTGACATCTTAAACAGTATTGAGTCTTCTAACTTATGAACATGGTGTCTCTATTATTTTAAGGCTTCTTTGATTTATTTTTCAGTTTTTATAGTTCTTAGTCTATAGATTCTGCACATATTTTGTTAGATTTGTATTTTATTATTTCATTTCTTCCCCCCAGCCCCTACCCTATTTCATTTCTTTAGTGCTATTGCGGTAGCACTCTTTTATAGATCCCAACTGTTTATTGTTAGTATATATAGATATGATTGGTTTTTGTATATAGACAATGTTGTCAGCAAATAGAGATAGTTTACTTTTTCCTGAAACATGTGTGACATATTTATTTGTTTGCCTTCTACTACTATTTGGGATCTTTGGTGGTTGAATAGCAGTGTGTTGGGAGAAGCAATTCACCATGTGTCCTGAGTTTCCTTGAATGTTCTTGCTGTGGTATGCCAAGAGGGCAAAGCCCTGACTACTCTTTACTTGGTCCATTTCTCAGGGTTGTATTTGTAGCTAGCAATCTTGAGGAGTGAAATAATGATTCCCCATACAAAGAGCATGCAAGCAGACTTGCTTCTGCTTGCTATAAAAATGGCAACCTGCCCAAGCTCAGCGTTCTTCAGCAGTAATGGAATGCTCCAGTATACAGAGCATAGAGCATCCACTTACACCCTGCCAGGTGTACTTGAAGGGCAAGGTGAACTGTCACTGACATGATACTCGTACTGCTTGCTGTATCATGGTAATAAAATTCTTTATTTCTGACTCAGGCATCTTATATCTTTGGTTAGCATCTGTGAAATAGTAACAGCCTAGCTTCATAGTTTATAAGTAGGGCAAAATCCCAGACCCTTAACAATTTGTAACATTTTTGGCTTCAAGGATATGATGTTGACAGAGACATTACTTCTTGGAGGAGGAAGGACAGGGCCCTTGTGGGCTGGTTTAGGGGATATGAGAACAGTAGCAAATACTCTTATTTAAGGGGTGGAGTAGTAGTGGAGAGTGAGAGTCCTATATCAGCCTACCTGTTAATGAATTTTTTGAGGCTTAGCAATGAGAAGTGGAATTAAATGAAGCTGCTCCAATGGTGCTTTGCTTATTGCTCATTCTCTAGGCTGGAGGAGGGAAAAACATTACACCAAAGCTGCAAGCCTCAGGGCCCTAAGGCAAAAGGCAATTTGGCGATAGCAGCTGAATCAAGAGCTTCTGAGAGCTAAAATGAAAGATGTCAGCAATGAGGATGTGGAGCTTTGGGTACAGTAAATATGTTATAAGTTCATTTGTTGAGTTTGAGTGGGCAACCACTTGAAATTGAATGTAAGCGCAGAGTCTTGCTTACTGGTGCCTTGCTGCTCTTTCTTTTTGTGCTCTCTGATTCTTCTTCCCCTTCTCTACTCTAACCTCAGCTACTTAAGATAAAAGCAAAGTATGGTAGGTAGCCTCAAGGAGGGAGAGGAATTCAAGCTTTTCTAGTTCTGTTAAATAGAGATGCCGAAGTCACCATTCTTCATGGTCCTGTGTGGGAAAGCACGGGAGGTGCCCAGGGAGACTGGAGACACCGAGGACTGCAGGGCAAAGCTGTAGCAGCATGCACAGGGCAATTAGAGCCCTCCAGGCCCCGGCATTTGCAGGAGCACGGCACCATCCTGGAGTGAGGATCCACAAGACCGAAGAAAAATCTGCCCACCATCATAGCCCTCCTCTGCAGGCTAGCCTCCCCCACTACCCTGTCCTCTCCAGGCTCCTGGTCAGGAAATAATGTAGTCTTTTGGTAGCTGTGGCTGTAGTCCCTCTTTTGCATGTGTTAAATTCCTTGGTATGTGTTTCTGCAGGGGGAGAGAACACTCAAATTCAAAAAAACTCAAGTGTGGGTGGAACCTCTGGGCCTATTCAGTGTACTGTTATTCTGGCTTCCTCTGCTAAATGTATAATTGGTATTGATGTTTTTATGTTCTTATACTGTGAATGCTTATAGAGCCACAGGAGAGTCTTCCATTCATGGAGGGCTGCATGTAGAGAGGTGGTCCCACATTGCCTCCCTGGGGGATCCAGCAAAAACAATGTATCATTCCAGGAGGAAAGAAAAGAAAAAACTTGGGCTAAAGTCTTGGTGGCTGCTGGAGAACTCAGGCCATTTCCCAGTACAGCAGTGCCACCTGCCTGACCCAGCTACCAAGTGCACCTCTTTTGAAAAGGTGGATAACTATTAGCCTTCTGCTAAGCTCTTGTTAAAATGAAATGCCTAACTTATAGATGTCTTGTGACTTTCTGACCTGATGTCCCCATTTGGGGGTAAGTTAACTGGGACTTGACAGTTAATGAGTAAAGAGCCCTACAGACCTCAGTGATCTAATGAAAGTAGTTTTTGCAGGGATGCAGCTGGCCTGCCTTAGTGTTATTTTTGTTTTTCAAGAGAGAGAAGCTACCCTTTTGGGGAGAAATATCTCTCACTTCACCACTTGAAGCAAAACCACAGGTTCATTGGGGCCCTCTATTTACAGAAGTTTCTGTAAATACCTGGGTCTGTTTCACTGATGGCAGCTAAATTAAAAGCTGTTTAGGGCTATTGCCAGCTAAAGAAAATTGGATCCCTCCATTCTCACAGCTCTGACCAGTTCTCCTCTGCTCTTGTTATATTTTTACTGACTCCTGCCTTGTTGCTAATAGCCTAACCTTCAGATCTGCCACTTAGAAGACTGTCAGATTAGAAACAACTTTCTTTGGGACTGCAAATTGCTAAAACATATTATTGCTGCCAGTCAGAAAGTCTAACTCACTCAAGCCTGTATATCCAAGATTGTCACCATTTCTAGCTGAATTCGTTATTGTACCATATGGCAACATACCACAGTATTAGACTGGACAACCACTGTGTTCTGGCTTTTGAGAAAGGAGACTTTTCAGTATCTCTCTCTTTCTTCTACTTGTAAGATGAATTCTTTTTCCTCCCACAGGGCTATAGGTTTTTTGTTTTTTGTTTTCCTGTTTCCTTCTCCTAGTTCTAACAGGTTTTCAATAGTGTCCAAAGAGTGACAGGGTTTGTTGATCTTTTTCTCAGTGGTTTAAATGTTTCTCCTTCCATCCCTTCCCTCTATATTAAAGGTGGTAGAAAGGATCCAGCCTGGACTTCATGCTTGTCTCTCAGTGGCTTGTTTTTTTCCCCCCAAGCCTGCACTATGAGGGATACTTTCTCAGGTCTTTGACCATATGCTAAGTCTTTTTTTGTGAGTAAATGTCTGGTGAGATCTGTGAAAAAGAACCTGTGAATGGGTAAGAATTCCCTTTGTGTCTGTGTACCCCATGGGTTCTATCTACATTCTTGTTAGCACATACTCAGCCTTCAGCAGTTTATTAACAATTTTAGCTGAATTATTCTTACTTGTGTCCAGGACTGTCTTTTCCAGATACCTAAGTGCTCATGTCCCATATGTCCTTCAAGGCACCTGTCTTTCATTAGAGTTTGTGTTGGTTGGTTGCCCTATAACTTCAGCTCTTTAATAAGCTCAAGAAAAGTTTCTGCTTTGCAGATGTGTTTTTCCCTTGTTCTTTTTTGTTGTCAGAGTATGAGCTATGTTTTTTCCAGCTTTCTACATTTCATATGGAAGCTGAAGAACAACTACTGGGATTTTGATTGGCACCTCATTGTATCTGTAGATCAGTTGAGGGAACATTCACATTTTCTGATCTTTAAACATGGTATATTTCTCCATTTATTTAAGTTGTCTTCAATTTTTCTCTGTAATAATTTATAGTTTTTGCCGTAGAGATTTGCACATGTTATATCAAATTGGACAATGCTGAACTCATAACATTTTTGATACTATTATAAACAGTATTTTTAAATTTTGATTTTGCATGTATTTTGTATATTAAACTTAAAACATGATTTTGCCAATTTATTAAATCTTCTTTTTTAATTAATTATTATTTTTAGTCAGTGTCCCATTCTGTCACTCAGACTGGACTGCCAATGGTATGTTCACAGCTCACTGCAGCCTTGGTCTCAAGCGATCCTTCCACCTCAGCCTCCCAAGTAACTGAGACGACAGGCACATGCCTGATTCAACAGGCACATGACACCACACCTGGCTAATTTTTTGATTTTTTTTTTTTTTGAGAGACAATGTTTTCCCAGGCTGGTCTTGAACTCCTGGTTTCTTCCTGCTTCTGCTTCTCAAAGTGCTGGGATCACAGGTGTGAATCACCACACCTGGTCTGATTTTCTTCTTACAGAATTATATTTGAGTAAACAGAGGTTTATGTCATGGTTTTCAATTTTTGATACTTTTTTTTTTTTTTAGTCTTTACTTACTGTCAAGCTAAGACTTCAAGTACAGTGTTGAGTAGAAGCGGTGAGAGCAGACATAATAGTTTTCTTTCTGGGTCTTTGGGAATAAGTATTCAGTCTTTCACGATCAGGCTTCATGTTACATGTAGGGTTTTTATGGAAGCCATTTTTTAGGTTGATAAAGTTTTCTTCTATGTTGATAATTTTTATGTGGAATGCGTATTATGTTTTTAAATGATTTTTTCCATTTACTGAGAGTTCATATGGTTTTTTTTATTTAATCTATCAACATGGTAAATTACATAGATTGATTTTTTAAAAATATTAAGCCAATGTCGCATTTCTGAGTTAAACCCACTTAGACATTATAGATTACCCTTTTAGATATTGCATGACTTTATCTGAAATTATTTTGATAGTCTTTTGCCTATGTGCTTACAGGAATATTGGTCTTTTTTTTTTGGTAATCTTTTGGTCTGGTTTTGGGATTAGGACAATACTGTACTTATAAAATGAGCTGAAAAATGTTCCCTTTCCTCTAATTTTGAAACGGTTTGTATTAGACCAGTTGTCATCTTTCTTTTTTTCCTGGTGAATTTGCCTAGAGATTCTTCAATTTTATTAATCTTTGCAAATAACTAGCGTGTTGTTTTATTGTTCTTAATGAGCAATGTTCTTTTTCTGTTTTACTGATTTCTGTTCTTACCTTTAGTATCTCTTTTCTTTTCTGCTTTGGTGGAAATTTCTTTAATTCATTTTAAGCTCTTTTTTTCCCTAAAATGTTCTCAGTACAGCTTTTACCTGCATCCCACAAATTTGGGTGACTTATTTTATATCACTTAATTCAGTGTGATTTCCAAATTTCCTTCTTTGCTGACACATGGGTTATTTGAAAGTGTATTTTCCAGTTTTCAAATAGTTGGTGATTTTTCATAGTTTTTTCTTATTGATTTCTAATGTAATTCCATTATGGTCAGAGAACATATTTTCTGTGATTTCAGTTCTTTTCAATTTAAGTTTGTTGGCGCAGAATGTGGTCTATTTTGGTAAATGTTCTGTGTTCTCTCTTGAAAATAATTTTTTCTCATTGTTGGGAATAATAGTCTATAAAAGTCAAACAGGTCAAGTTGATGATAGTATTGTAAAATCTTCTTTAGTTTTACTGATTTTCTGTTATTGTTCTGTTAACTTTTATTCTATTATGGTTGCATCATATATATTCTTTTTTAACTTTACCTTCAACTTATTTGTGTTTTTATTTTTATTTATTTATTTTTTGGAATTAGGGTCTCACTGTGTTGCCCAAGCTGGCTCACTGCAGCCTCAACCTCCTGGGCTCAGGTGATCCTTCTACTTCAGCCTCCTGAATAGCTGGAACTACAGGTGTACACCACCACACATGGTTTATTATTTTTTATTTTTTTTAGAGACGAGCTCTCTCTATGTTGCCTAAACTGGCTTCAGACTTTTGGGTTCAAGCAGTCTTCCCTTCTCAGCCTCCCAAAGTGTTGGAATTACAAGCATAAGCTACTGTGACTGTATTTTAAGGCATGTTTTTCTGTAGATAGTAATGGTTTGTTTTTGCTTTTTAAAATCCAGTTTGATTTTTGTCTTTTTATTGGGGTATAGAACATTTGCATTTAATATAACTTTCATCTGGTTAGGTATAAGCCTTCTTCCTTTTGCTGTCTGTTCTATATATTCTTTGTTCATTTTTTCTTTTCTGTCTTCTTTTTTTTTTTTTTTTGAGTCGGAGTCTCGCTCCATCGCCCAGGCTGTAGTGCAATGGCACGCTCATGGCCACCCCAGTGCCGACCTGCTGGGCTCCGGCATTCCTTCTGCCTCAGCCTTCCAAGTAGCCGGAACTATAGGCGCGCACTACCACGGCCGGCTAATTTTTTATTTGTTGTAGAGACGAGATCTTGCCAAGTTGCCCGAGCTGGTCTCGAACCTGCGGACTCAGGCAATCCACTCGCCTTGATCTCCCAAAGTGCTGGGATTACAGGCTGAACTAACTAGACTGGCCTATTTTTCTGCCTTCTTTTGGCTTGAGCAATTTTTATAATTCCATTTTATCGTCTCTGTTGACGTATTATATTTTTTAGTTTTCTTATCTTAGTGGTTATCTTAGGTTTATGATATACATGTTTAACTTATCACAGTTTACTTTCACATAATACCACATCATGTGTACTGTTAGAACCTTACAGCAATGTAATTTTCATTGCCCCCTTCTGTCTTTTGTGCTTTTTAAAAAAATGTCATAACACATTGTTGCTGTTTTTTTTTTTAAGTAACCAATTATCTTTCAAACAAATTTTAAGACTTTTATATTTTTCCATATATTTACAATTTCTGGCACTCTTCATTTATTTTTGGACTTCATAGATTCTTTCTGGTATTATTTTCCATCAGTTTGAAGAGCTTAGTATGACATTTTTTGTAGTGCAGGATTGTTGGCAACAAATTCTTTCTGCTCTTTTTATCAGAATGTGTTCCTTGTGTCTTCATTTTTGACTTTCAATTGATATATAACTCTATATTGACACTTTTTTGGTCTGTCATTTAAAAAATATTTTGTTATTTTTGACATAGATGGTTTCTTAGGAGAAGTCTGTGATCATTTGATTCTCAATTAGATGATGTGTCTTCCTCCCCCCCCCCCACCTCCCCCCGGCTTCTTTTAAGAGTTCCTTTTTGTTTTGTTTTTGTGTTTTCATTATGATGTACCTTTGTGTGATTTTTTTTGTGTGTACTCTCCTTCCTTGCTTGGAGTACACTGGTGTTCTTGGATCTATGTTTTTGTTGTGGTCATTACTGCTGCTGGTATTGTTGCTTGTTTTTTTTTTTTTTAATCAAATATGGAAAAAAATATTCCATTGTTTCCTTAGGTACTTTTTCTTTCTTACATCTTTAGTCTCCTTTAGACTCCAGTAATGTGAATTTTAGATGCTTGGTATTGTCTCACATGTCATTGAGGTGTTTTTGTTGTTTGTAGCTTTGGTTTGGATAGTTTTGCTTGCTCCGGCTCCAGGTTCATCAATCTTTTTCTTTTGTAGTGTATTATTTAGGGTGAAACCTTTCTAAGATCTGTTTCAGCTCAAATATTGTGGTTTTCAGCTCTAGAAGTTTTATTTGATCAGTTTTTTTATAATCACCATTTCTCTCTATTGTGTATATTTTTGTTTAAATTAGAGACCATAGTTGTAATAGATATCTTACTGTCTCCTAAATTCGTCATCTTTTTGCATCTTGGTATTTCTACTAAGTTTTTAGTGGATAGGATACTGGTTATAGTGTTTGAGCATTGCAAATGGATTTTGTTGTCTTCCTTTATTGAATGTTGTAGTTTGTTCTGTCAGTCAATCAAGTTACTTGTGGACCAACTTGATCCTTTCATGCTTGTTTTTAAGCTATAGTAGGACAACTTTAGATAAACCTTTAAGGCTAGTTTAGTCCTACTGCTAAGGCATAATCCTTCATAGACCCATACTACATATCCCTGTTATTCAGTGGTGTCTCCCCATTTTGACTTTCGAAGCTAGAATATCTGGCAGTATGCTGTGCGTCTGAGAGTTGATCAGTTTGAAGATTTTCTTGTAGTTGTTCTTTGCCTGGCTTTTTTTAGTCTTATGATATGCATTTATAACTTAGTATTCCTTCAAAGATTCAGGAGGCCCTATATAGAAATTTATGGAACTATTCCTCTATTTGACTTACTTTTTTCTGCGAAAGGTCCTATATATAATTATCTGGAACTGTTTCCCTGCTTAGCTTACTTTTTTTTTTCTGTTATTCTGACCTTTAGCTTCCTCAGCCATCCTTAACTCAAATTTGTCTCAACTCATTGAGCTCATTGTATTCTGCTGGGATTTTCCTCTTACATTGTAGAGGAAAGTATATTTAGCAGAAAGCCAGGATTATCATGGAGCTCACTTTATTTGTTTTCCAGGATCACAGTCCTGCATTGTCTTTTGTCTAGTATCTGAAAACAGTAGTTTCCTACACTTTGTGCACTTTTCTAGTTGCTAGGTTAAATCCTATACCAATTACTCTGTTAGGTTAAAAGTAGAAGTTTTAAATATGTTTTGAAAAGTTAATTATCGTGAAACGTCTTTTAGCAATTAATTATGAACTACCTTGTGGCATTTCTTTTATAGTTGTCTTAAAGTTATTAAAATATTTGATTGTTTTACCTTTTTATGCCTTTTTTTGGTTATGTTAGAGCCAATAGGCTAGTAATAGTTTGTAACATGTAATTCAGATTCCTGATGTTTAAAATATCTGCCCTTGTCAATTTTCTTTCTTAGCTGCTTCCATTGTTGGTTTCCTTGTTGGAGGAAAAAATTACATTGCTGGAGAAAAGATTGTGCAGCTATACATATTGATGCCTTTGCAAATTTATGCCTTCTATTCTCTAGTCAATTTCCTCTTTCTCACAGATTCTATTTTATAGACCAGAGATCAGCACACTTGTTCTGTAAAAGACCAGATAATAAATATTTTAGACTTTGCATCACATATTCTTCTGTTTTCTTTTTTGGCTCTTTACAGATATAAAAACATTCTTAGTCTGAGGGCTCAATTTGGTGACCATTGATATAGACCATCACCACTTTGTTCAAGGAATCTTTTCCTCTCTTTCTCATTATTACCAGAAGACTTTACCTCTAACTTCGTTACAAAAACAGAAGATTGAATTTTGTCAACTTCTTGCTTCCTATGCATCTCGTCTGTAAGCATATCTAGATCTTCACTTATTTGTCTTATTCTTATGTCAAGGGAAGAAGTGCATATCCTCTCATTTAAGCCTAAACCTACTCCGTAGAGTCCTGCTTTTATCCTTTTCCAAGTTCATTCACACTTGTTCCATTTGCTCTCATATGTATTATTTTCTCTGACTCTTTCTGATTCTCCTATTAATATGTGCATATTTGCTGTGTTCTCACTTTATTCCTATTGCTTTAAATTTTATATTTATGCCATCCACAGTAGTTTATCTTACGTATTTTCGGTTTAAATTGCAAATGAAAAAAAACTGTTTAGACTTTAATAAAGTACATAGGTATAAGATGTTTTGATGATACATACTCATTTCTGAGTCAGTCTTGATCTTGTTTTATTTATTTCATAAATTAACAGCTTTTTTTCCCCCCGGTGACAACATACTAACACATATTAGAACATCTCAAGCAAAAATGTTCAGTGGTATGGAGGGAAATGACTCTCTAACAGGCAAAACATCAAGAACAGAATTTTTTTTTCTTTTTAATTTTGGGAATCAGACTAGATCTAGGCACATTGTGTTGGAGGCATCACCTCACAAATCTGCCAACGCATGTCCTTTCTGAGCTGCAACACAGCTGCTGTCCTAACCACTCTCTATTCTCTCATCTCCTTGATAGTGGTTTGCATTGGTGTTTTGGTTAATGTTGGGTAAGGAAAAATACAAAAGAATCCCTTTCTCATTTTTTAAATTATATTATGGGTTTTAAAAAACCATAATGTGAGTTAAGTAGCATTGGCTTCTTCAGGATCATTTTTATACTAAGAAACACAAAGGGCATTAGGTGTTTTAAATATAGATGAGTTTTATATAAAAACAACTTTAAAGAATAAGATTACTTGTAAAGAATAAAGACACATTAAAAAAAAAACTACATGTTCTTACAACAATTTGTTCTATTCTTTTTTTTCTGTAACACAGTTATTCCTCCCCCGCTCCCCACACAGCAGATTTGTAACGTAAGAATAGAATCATGGTGCAGCCTGCAACTCCCAGAGGTAAAACACACAGTACTAGACTTCCATCTGTAGATTTTACTTTTCAGATTTCATGTCATTTTTTCAGAGTTAAATTCAAATTTAAAATCATTTTAAGCTTTCAAGGATTGTATTTATGTTTGGTTGTTCTCTTAAAAGGTTTCATCATACTAGTTACTTATATTCTTTGATTAGATATTTTATTTAGTGCAATTCTTTTTTATTATTCTCTTTCAATTATGTATACTATAAATTGGCATTGCATGTTTCTTAAATTTTAATTGTTTGCTTGAATTAGTTTTGAAATGGTCTTTAACACTTGAATTTTCCTTTCCCTTTCTTTTTAAATTAACTTAAAATAGCATCATTAATGAGTGTTTTATCTATTTGAGTAAATTTCTAAAATTCATTTTGAATTGGATGTTTTATGTGTATAAGTATAGCTCAGAATTATTCAAAATTGAATAAAGGTAGTATGAATGAATCTGGAAGGATTAGTAATACAGTAATTTAATATTTTTAAATGCATGTTTGACATTACACTTGGATTTGAGAGTATTTAGCCTAGAATAAAGAAGATTTATTGGTATTATAATAGCTAGGTTAAGTCTTTGAATCTGTTGAATCACAGATGAACTCATGCTAGTAGAATCAAAATTTGTACCATATTGTGTTCTCTTTTTGAACATATGATGTAATGAAGATATTTCAGATAAGTTAAAAATACAATTGTTTCACTAGCTATAGAAAGGAGACCAGTAAAAGTGTTATCATGTTAACTTATATAATATGGGAAAATTTTTCTGTGAAAACATTAAGTGGTTTAACATTTGTGGTTTTGACTATTTCTCACTTGTCTTGGAATATCCTTAATTATAGTAATTTGTTTATTTGCTGAGACAAGAGTATGACACACATGTTAGTGTCTCTGATGTTCTGGAAGGAAGTCATTTAGCTAATGTGTGAGCTTAGCCCTGCCCACTTACCCAATTTCATTCTGGTTAGTTCTCTATATTCCTCAGATTCTCATTTTGCTACCATTTGCAGAATCTCTCAAGAGTCATATTTAAAAACCAGAGAATTCTTGGAGTTTCTATCACTTGTATCTACTAAAATGTGCTATATTAGTATGAGAGATTTACAGATTTCAACTGTAATTCTTGCTCACTTTTATGTTATGGAGACATGACTCTTGTTCAGGTTATTTTAAATAACATCAAAATCACCATAGGAAAATCTGATTACTCGGCTAAACATTTAATGAATATTTATTTATTACATTCTGTGTGCCTCATGGGGTGTAAGGTGCTAAGGAAACAATGACAAAAAATGTATTTGTAGTTTAGTAAGAGAGACAAATATGACATTAAGTATAGTACTAAGTATTAGATGCTGTGAAATCACAGAAGAGAGGCACTAGTTTGTAGGGATATGATCAGGGAAAGCCTTCCAGAGAAAGTAGGTAAGTTGAGGTGTGAATGATATTCAGGTATTAGCCAGATCAAGGGGATGAGTGCTGGTCCAGATTGGTGAAAGTAAATCATACAAACTGGACAGCCTTTCCTAGAAGAAATTAGAGGTAAAGAATACAAGGGAAGAAGATAAGGAAAGGACAGGGAAGTGTTGAGAGATAGAGTCAGATGAATATGGCCATGTAAGCCATATTAAGGAATTCAGACTTTTATAGGAGAGCAATGATGAAGAGAATAACGGGGGAGGGGCATAGCTCATCAACAAGGGTACCTGCATAACGAACATTTGTATGCCTATCCCTGAATTGTACCCCACGTCTTTAAAACAAAAAATTGAAAGAAAAAAGAGAGAATAATGTATTCAGACTTATATTGTAGAAAGATCACTCTGACAGCAATGTCAGATAGACTGGAATATTGGGAGCATAATTAGAGACAGAGAAAAGCCCAGTGTGCTAGGCGAGAGATGGTGGTGGTAAGTATTAAGGGAATAGCATTAAGGATGGAGCAAAGTAATTGGATGTAATTTAAGGAGATACAGAAGCAGTGGATCATCATAAAGGTCTTCATCCTCATTGTCTTTACATCGAGGAAGCCGAGAAGGAGAAAGAAGAAGAGGGACTGGTCTTGCTGTCTCATGAGTGGCATAGGCGGAAGAGGTGGAGGAGGTGGAAGGGGAGTCCGAAGAGGTGGAAGAGGTAGAAGAGGCAGGCACTCTTGGTATAACTTTATGGAAATACAATGTAATCTGACTTTTTTTTGCTTTTTTATTTCTTTTTTATTTTATTCTTGCTTTTTTTTGCTTTTTTGTGTTTCTGTACAGTACCAATCCTTCTTCCATTATCTGCTTTAGTTTCAGTGCCTATATCATAGAAGGGTTCATGTTAAAAAAAAAAAACAAAACTCAAAAGCAGTCTTGAATAATCAGAACCCTTCTGCCAGATTATCTAGCGTCAATTTGTTTTCTGTCACTGCTTCTTCTATGTCTTCTTTTTTATCATCTGGCACTGGTTTGGAGGTACTCATCTCTATTGAGTTGTCTTCTGTTAACTCCTCTAGTGTTGTATCTATTAGCTCTTGAATTTCAACAAGATTTACATCTTGAAACCCTTCCCCTCTCCCCCCTCCTTTTTTTTTATCCACAATCTCTCATGATTTCTTTGATTGGCTGTATCATAAATCCTGTGAAGTCATGCACAATATCTGAACATAGTTTTCATCAGCAGGAATGTATTGCTTTGGGCTTGATGGCTTTTGTTGCTTTTTCTATAATAACAATGGCATCTTTGATGGTGTAATCCTTCCAGACTTTCCATGATATTCTCTCTGTTGGGGTTCTCTCCCATAGTGTTAACAATCCTTTCCATAGAGTACTGTGTATAATGAAGTTTACAGGTCCTTAGGACCCCTAGGTCTAAAGGCTGGTTTAGAGACGTGTTTGGGGGCAAGTAGACCACTTGAACGGCTTCAGTGTTGAACTCATGGGGTTATGGGTGGCCAGGGACATGGTCCAATATCAAAAGAACTTGAAAAGGCAGTCCCTTACTGGCAAAGTACTTCCTGACTTAAGGGATAAAGCGTCGATGGAACCAATCCAGAAAAAGCATTCTTGTTGTCCAGACCTCCTTGTTGTATAACCAGAAGACAGGCAGCTGGTGTTTATCTCTTCCCTTAAGGGCTCAGGAGTTAGCAGCTTTACAGATAAGGGCAGTCCTGATCATAAACCTGACTGCATTTGCACAGAACTGTAGAGTTCATCAATCTCTTCCTCCCTTAAATCCTGTTGCTTGTTTCTCTTCCTTATGAATAAATGTTTTTTATGGCATTCCCCTTCCCTGCCCCCTGCCAAAATAGGACACTTTTGATTACCTTAAAGATATGTTCAGGCAGTTATTCCTTTTCCTCAGTGATTTTTTTCAATAGTGTCTGGAAGCTTATGTGCTTCATCTTGGTCAGCTGAAGCAGCTTCTGCTGTTATCTTGACATTTTTTGTTGTTTTACATAAATTAACCTATGTATTAGAGACCAGTGATGTTTCTGGTCTTTCAATTCCTTTGGTCTTCTGCTGGCAGACTTTATCATGATGATAGAAGTGATGTTGTGGGTCTAGACACCACCAGCTGCTGTTTTTATGCAGGAATCACAGAGCCAGATTCCCACAGCTTGTCTCTTCATCTTGGTTTTGCCACAGAATGTGCAAGGGTGCTTGGTATGTTGGCTGATTTCAGTTTTCTTCACCATTTCTGGAGGGAGGCATCATAGTGGGTCCCGTATTTATATTTACCAGTGATTACTAACTACTTGATGCCTCATTTAGCCATGTATCCACATACTATGTAGGAGTCAGAGAGGATCAAAGAGAGCTATCTTGATATTCTTAAAGCCAGACCTTTTTCTAAAATTATCAAATTATCCTTTGCTGGCATTAAATTCTCCAGCTTTAGATCCTTCATCTTTCTTTCACTTTAAGTTGTCATATAGTAACTTGAATTTTTCTTCGATCTTTAGAATCTATAGGTATGCCTTTCTTTTAGCAATCCTGCACATATATAAAAGCTACATTTTCAATAGGAGATAGAAAGATATTTTGCAAAAAGTGCAAGAGTTTTGCACCTGCTGACAATAGCTACAACAACAGCTTCATGAATTTTTTTATTTTCTTTTTTTTTTAACAGTGGTCCTTATGCTGGATTCATTTATCTTGAAATGGCAGCCAGCCACAGCTGCAGGCCTCAATCTGTGGTACATATAAAGAAATTCAGCTTTTTTATTATAATGTCATGACTTTTCTCTGCTTCTTGGGAGCACCCTCAGCATCCCTAAGGGCACTTTGTATGGGCCCCATTATGTTATTTAAGGCTTATGGTATTGCGCTAAACTCTATGAAAAATATGTGGATACTGCGAGAGATCACTTTTTACTGCAATAAACAATTTACTAAAGAGAGAAACTGCTCACGTGGAGATGATTAGCATCACATAGCATTTTAACAGGATAATCACAACATTTGAGCCCACTGCAATAGAACAGGATGTGGCTACCAAATTATTACAGTAGTACAGTGGAGTGCAGTGGCACGCTCATGGCTACCACAATCTCAACCTGCTGGGCTCAGGCAGTCCTTCCCCTCAGTTTTCCAAGTAGCTGGAACTACAGGTGTGTGCCACCACACCTGGCTAATTTTTTGATTTACTGTGGAGATGAGGTCTCACCAAGTTGCCCAGGGTGGTCTCGAACCTATGAGCTCAGGCAATCCTCTCACCTTCTCCCAAAGTCCTGGGATTATAGGCATGAGCTACCACGCCCGGCTACATTATTGCACCTTTACGTTTGTTTACATTTTTCTTGACTGAATGGCACTATGTATGATCTGCAGCATTTGTGTGCTTAAGTTTTGTTATCTTTTCTATATTTGTGTATATTTTATGGAAGTAAATGATAAAATAGACTAATATCTACATATACTGTATGTATTCATGACATATCTAACTTTTTCTTAATTAAAAAAAATATTTCTAGGGTATGTGGTACAACTGTAAATGTTTCAAATTGTCGCAAATTTCCAAAAAATTTTACAACATACTTATTGAAAAAAATCTGTGTATAAGTAGACCCATGCAGTTCAAACCTGTGTTGTTCAAGGATCAGCTGTACTCCGAGACATGTTAAATTTGAGATACTTATTGCACATCTAAGTGTAGATTTCTGATAGGGAACTGTATGTGTGGATTTGAAGTCCTGAAAAAAGAAAAGAGCAGAAGATACAAATTTGAGAATTGCCACCTTTAGATGGTAATTGAATACGAAAAAGTATGGAGTTGGATCCCCCAAAGGGAGCGGAATTAGCACTGACTCTAAGAAACTCTAATATTTGTTCATCAACATAGGAAGAGAAGACCACAAAGGTGACTAAGAGGCAATAGCTAGATAGGTGGCATGGTACAATGTAATGGAAATTAAGAAAGCATAGTGTTTTAAGGATGAAGAAGTCTATGTTGTTGTTTGTTGCTGAAACTTCAAATAAGATGAAATTGAACAGTGGCATTAGGATTTAGCAAAGAAAGGAGGAAGGTGGAGGAAGGGGAGGAAAAGGAACGGAAGGAAGGAAGGATTAAAAAGTAGTCTCTTTTGTTGGTGTCTTGCAGCATGGTGCTTAGCACGCGATTGCGATTACTCAATAAATATTTGTTGAATGAATGAGTGAATAAATAGTTGATGTGACACTATCACTATTCAACTGTTTAAATGCTTTGGTGACCTCAGCAAGACAGCATCAGGGATATGGTAATCCTACAAGCACTGAGATAAATGTGAACTTTCATGTAATTACGTTTTTCATATGCCTCTTTCAGTGAAGAGGTGGTTTCAGTTATCAAGTTCAGCAATAAAGTATTCCGTGTTTTGGGGGGAGAAGATGTCAGTAAGAATAAAATAAATTTGTGAAAAGTTATTTCTGAAGACTTTATAATCAGAATAAAATTTTAGATTATAAAATAAAAATAAAATAGGTGTCATAATGTAGCTTGAATTTGAAGTAACTGGGATTTAATCTAAACTCTACCACTGACATGGAGTTTCATCTTATGGATAATAATATATGGTTATTGAGAGAATTTAATGTGCTACTATATGAAAAGTGCTATAATGCCTGTAACCTATAGTATGATTCCTGTTGTGTGTGAGTATATATATATGATATATTGAACACTTTATATAAAACTATATATACTGGTTGATAACTTCAGAGCACTTTTCCTCTTGGCATATGTATTACTACTTTGTGGTGTATAACAAAAATTAAAAGTTTAAAACAACAAATATTTCTTAAATTACACTGTTTCTGAGAGTGTTGTAAGTGGAATATCAGCCCTCTAAAGATGTCCATGTCCTGTTTTCTAAAACTTGTGAATGTTATGTTATATAGCAAAAGAGACTTATAAAATTTGATTAAGATTATGGACTTTGAGATGGGGATGATCATGGATTATTGGGTGGGCTCAGTCTAATGTATGAGAACCTTTAAGACTAGAGTGCCTTTTCCAGAGGATGTAAGAAGAGATGAGTAAGAGAGGTGAGACAGAAGCGTGTTCTGAGAAATTCAAAGCGTGAGATGGAGGTAGGGGACTGTGAGCCAAGGAATGTGGGTGGCCTCTAGAAGCTGAGAATATCCACCAACTGACAGAGGCAGCAAGGAAACAAGGAAGTCAGTCCTACAATGGCAGAACTGAGTGCTATCAAAAACCTGCATGAGTCTGGAAACAAATTCTTCCCCAGAGTCTCTAATAAGTAATGCAGGAGGCAGGTACCTTGGATTTCAGGCTTGTGACACCCAGAGCAGACAGAGTAAACCAGATAAGCCCACTAGACTTCTAACCTACAGAACTGTGAGATCATAAATTATATTGTTTAGAACCAATAGTTTTATTGTAATTTGTCATGGCAACAATAACTAAATAATGCAAAAGATCAGGAATCCAAAAGCAACTTAGCTGAGGGGTTCTGGCTCAGGGTTTCTCTTGAGGATGTAATGAAGCTATCAGCCAGGACTTGACTGGGTTAGAAGGATACACTTTCAGGCTTACTCACTAGATGTTGATGGCCTCAGTTCCTCACTATGAGGGCCTCTCCATAGGGCTGCTCATGCAGTATGACAGCTGACTTTTCACAATGTGAGTGGGGAGAGATGTTGAGAGCATATGGGTACACAGCACAGAAGCCATAATGTCCCTGTGGTCAAATCTCAGATGTGACATATCAGCATGTCTGCTGGATTCCATTGTGCCCACAGATCAACCTTGGGATAGAATAGATTATATTGTAGAAGAATGTGACTACCAAGGGGCAGAGGTCATTGGGAGACTGGCCTCCACAAGTATGTATGTGCCTAAGATATCAAACTATCTTCCATGTTACCTCATTACGCCATTTATTTTATTATTTTTTTTTTTTTGAGTTGGAGTCTCACTCTGTCACCCAGACTGGAGTGCAGTGGCCGCTCCC